>NC_088877.1:28626648-28691297 GCF_032884065.1 Artemia franciscana
CTTTGGGAGAATACAAGTGAGTTATGTTCTACAACCGTTTAAGATAATTTTTCCCGATCCCAGGCAGGGTAGAAAAAGAGTTCGCGAGAAATACTGTCATTAGTATATCGATAGGAGGTCCGTTTACCCTCCAAAGAGATAACTAGAGATATTAGTGGTGACACAAGTGGTGGCACCTCTGGTCCTTTCAATCGTTCGATCACGTTACCATATTCTAACGACACCGCCAGTGACACTGGTGTGGCATTAGAGAAATCAAGTAGCTGGTAGCCCCATCACATTCAGTACGGACAGTGGTGGCAGCCAAATACGGAAAGTTATCAGGAGATAGCTAAAAGAATCCGCGTTTTCCCAAGACACGACTTAATTTAGCCTACACAGTAGCCTACTGTGATCACATATAAAAAATTTCCGGAAAATACGGAATCAATTAAAATATTACGTAAGTCTGAATAGATGCAGACTAGTTGGAATATAATAAAATTTTACGAATCAATACATCACGCAACTAATTAGCTTGCGAAAATCATCAGCAAATTGAGACGTAGAAATTTATCAAGAGATATAACCGGATGGTAATTGGACCATTTGAGAAGGAATTTACATGTGAACTGAAATAATAGTTATTAGCTAAATTTTGAAATAATGTCAGACAGCGATAAGATGAACACAAGGTCGAGAAAAGAAACAGTTCACATAATTAGATATTAGTTCGAGAAAAGCTACCGCGGTGAACCAGAAAAATCCTTTTCAGGTTCACATTTACATGCGACTCCCGCTAAAAGTAACTGAGGGAATTCACCATCAAGAGGAACCCTATATATTTCAGGGAGTAAAATAGACAGTTCTGACACGTACAACGGGGGATCTTCCCAATAAGCTCAAAAATAGAACGATCTCCAGTAAGAACCGTAGAAGGCGAAAAGAATAGGCTGGAAACTCAAAAGGAATTGTTTCCAGATCGGGGAGACCCAGATAGAGAAACAGAAATGGGAGTAAAAAGAATACAATCGGGAAGGAGTACACCCGGTAATATGAGAAAGCAAGAAATCAAAACAGAAGCGGTAATACACAAAAAAATTATTATATGAAAATACGCAGAAAACAAGACCAACTCACCCCTCAGATGCCATGCAAAATGAAGGGGAGTTGTCTGTAAGAAAAAATATAGACCGAGAACGAACAGACTCAGAAAACGAATTAAGAGGATATAATGACAGAAGGAACCAAAGTAGACACAGCAACAGGAGTAGTAGGAGCTCATGTCCAGCAGGGGGTCACGAAAAAGCAGTCATGTAGATATGACACAATATATTAAATTTAATGAAGGAAGAAAGAGTAGCTAGGGAACGAAAGGATGAGGAAGATAGAAAAGAAAGAGAGACAGATAGAACGCCAAAGAAAAAAGGAAGAGGCTGAAAGAATAGCCAGGGAACAAAAGAAGGAGGCTGAAAGAATAGCCACAGAACAAAAGGAAGAGGCAGATAGAGAAAAAATTAAGGAAAGAAAATAACTAATGGAAATGATCACAGGGAGACATTCCCAAGAACCTCAAAGATCTACAGTAGATTTAATACATGCAATAAACGTTCAACCAATGAAAGAAAATGAAGATGTACATTTATACCTCTACAATTTTGAAAAATCTGCGGAATTAAACGGATGGCTGAGAGAAAACTGTGCGAAATTAATTTGCCCCTTCCTTGACATCATCACCATCTTTAGTTATGGTGAAAGAAGTTTCAGCAAAGTGAAACAGGTCATGACACATTTATGTACAACGACGGACGATAACTGCTTCGACCACCACGTCATGATATGGTTCGAGATAGCCAAATCAAGACATTTGACTTTTTAATGGAAGTTTTACAGTTGCATTTTCTTCTTTCTGTGTTTAATCCGTATATTTAATTGAAATTGTCAGTTTCTCACTTCTGAGTTCTGTTTGTATATAAATGATATTATCGCTTTATTCCTCTTGTATTACTCCTTTCTCCGCTAGAACACCAGCTAGTTGTAATGCCTCTTACAAGATACTGAACTAATAGGCTAATCTTCTTTAGGCTATGCAAGTCTTTGTTGATTCTTTGGACTAAGCTATGCTCCCAGGTTTTGTATTCGAAACGTACATTATGCTAATTATTGAAAAAAAAAACAGTCGGTAGAAATGACCAGCCAGTCAGTAAAATCCCTTGTTCCCCCTACCCCCCACATTTTCGCTAGTAACGCCCTTCATCAGATCTGCGTCAACCAAGACAAAAAATGAATATAATTGACCTTACTCATAAGTAACAACATCCTGTCTTCTACCTACTTCTTCTTCAGCATCTTCACCTTCACAAAAAGCCTCATACAAGCTTTTGCTAACAAGTGGTCCTGGGGTATTGATGTCACCATGTTTTCGTTTCCGCAATATTTCTTCGCCTAAAAGAATACATTTATAAAACTGTGCAAGCACACTTTAATAATAGCTGTAAAATAACTTTTTAATTGCTGAATTGCTTACCCCTGTTCTCTTTTTATGAAGTAAACGAGCTAAAGCTCTTCAAATGAAATCACAACTACCGAATGCACCGCCACTACCGAATGAAAGGCTTTCCTTTCTTACCAACACCAAAGATTATGAGTGAGTGACAAGAGCGGGAACTGGTGTTAGTGGTGGTTTAAAATCAACAAGACCATCTAGTGTTTGGCATTTTTTTCAAGCTTCGTAATTGTTTTTCTTATCCAGAAACTGAGATCAGATACTTATTACCACACTCGTTTTGCCAATTTCATTAATTTCCTAATTATTACACTGATTTTTTTTTCGACACTAGTGCCAGTTTCCATCCTTGGAGGCTATCCATTCTCTTTGACCAATACTTTTATTTTATTTCTTCGCAATCTATTAAGTACACGTCAATAATAGTGGCACGTCTCATGAATAATTTATTCTCTATTTTCTAACACCCAATCAATGTTTTTAGTTTTAAAACTAACCATGTTAAAAGCTTACACTTTATCATTGTGTCGGAAAACACAATACTTAATACAATCTATGTTGTTGTTTCTGTAACTTAAGCAAATACAAGCTAAGGGTACGTAGCTTTGCCTTAAAACATAACATCCATTAATTGTTTTCTATGCATTTGATTCTAAAAATTGTTTGATTCTATCTCCATCACTGAGTGATTTAAACACTTTACTAATAATTTCGAAACAAACTCTTTGCGTTGTATTATTGTTCATAATCGTTCAATAGCCATTTGCGCGAAGAAAAAATTCTTCTAGAAAATTTTTTTGGAAGCAAATGAAAGGTAGATCTGTTAGCACAAGCACAACCTATCATCTTGAAGACGAATAAATCTTACGACTTTAAACTACAAGCCACCCTTCAAGAGGAAATTCTAACAGGGACACTTTGAAGCCGACTACCAAATGACCCGTGAAGTTCAACTGTGTGTGGTTCCTCGATTCACGTCTCCTTGGCTATACTGCCCTTCTATCAAATCACAAGTGTCTGCAACCCCATAAGTGCGGAAAGAAGGTGATGCTCAGAAGTTGTGGACACCTCTGGACATCCAATATCTGTGTTCTCTCGGTCTAAAATTACTTTCCCCATACATTTTGTACGTGTTTGAGGTCGAAGAAAAGGACAAACACAAGGTTTCACTTTATCAAAGATAAAGTCTATCAGGTGGACAAGGTCCACCAGATCGAACACTATTCTATGGTACCGCTTCAAATAGACTACATCAAGTCTACTTTTCTACTAAAAGGCTGATGACAAGAAAGGAGAGGGAAATTCGAGGGACCAAGGCCAAACTTAGTGCGTCAGACTATACAGATTGAAAATCATTACACGTTTCAATTTATACAAGCTGCAACATGCCTACTCTTCCATTTGAAAGTCGAAGATGGGAAGGTGTGAGTACTGAATGGTAAACTGTTCCAAGGACTTGGAGGAGGGAGAGGGCATTAAAAAGGTCAAGGGCCCACTATGTACCTCCATAAATATAGATTGAATATCCTGGCGGGAATCTGCTCCAAATGAAGTCCTAATGAGGTACTTCAGGGAGTTTAAAAGGTCGTCCACCTACTTCCATCGCTCTGTGTGGTCAGTCATGAGGCTATTAACCATTATAAGAAATAAAATAGGACCCATCAGGGTTCCCTGATAGACCCCACAAAAAATAGGAAGGGGATCGGAATGAACATTTTTATATTTAAGCACTTGAAAACGATTTTTAAAAAAGAAGGCAACAATTTTACCTAAAAAGGGACTCAGTCAGCAGTTTATTCACAAGGATATTGTGGTCAATCAGGTCAAACACTTTCTGGAGATTAATTAATAAAAGATTCAGCCAAGTATCAGTGTTTTAAAGGTTTTTAAAAATGGTGTCAGGAAGACTAACAAGGTAGTGTCAAGTAGATGTCTCTTTAAGGTTTCCAAACTGTTGTAAATCAATAGGTTCAAGAATCCCTGCCTTTAACCAATTAGCTAAGAAACTTTCGTCCTTTTTTTGAGAAAACTGGGGTCAAGGTGATTAGTCGTACTACAATAAAATCATTCAGGCCTCCCTTTTTTCGATTTTAAACATCATTAAAAATACCAACAAGGGGTGTTGATACTTTACCAGGGAATGCTTTAATTAAATCAATTGGGATATCAATGGGGCAAACACAATTTTTTTTCAGTCTGTGTATTTTTCCTATTATTTACTTTGCTGAAATTTCTGGGATTTTGTCTTTTGGAGTTTCAGAGATTAGATGATTTCCAGAGAGAGGATAGAACGTTTACACAATACTAGCTAGGTGTTTATTAAGCTCATTGGCTGTCTGTTCAGGCGGGTCATCCAGAAGAAAATCATGGCTCTTACACAAGCGACCCCCTATTTCTTTTACTTTCTTTAACAATTGCTGATGTTTGCTCTGTTTTAAGCAATTTAATTTATTCTTACCATAACGAGAAGCAGCACGACGTATTTTTCTTTATTTGTTTATGGAGGATTAAGGCATCATCTTTCTTTCCAAGGCGAAAAAGTTTTTGTTTCAGATAGATTAGTCCTTTCATTTTTTCATTAATATAGAATTTATCTAAGGAACATACCTTGTTGGTAACCTCTGGGAAAATGTTTTGGGAATTTGTCATTAATTTTGTTTAAAACAAACTAACCCATGAATTAAGATTTACACAGGACACAACATCATCCCAACTCTCAAACGTAATCCAAGATCCAAAATCAAGAAGACCTTGACTGGTTATTGGCCGGTACGAAAATTCAAAGACTGAGTAATGTGTTTTAGAAACTAGCAGTGCTTTCAATTGTAGCATGAAATGATAGCTACCACCAAGGGGAGGGGGAGGGGTAGTAGGAGTATTGTAAAAGGTTTTAAGGTTGGCTCAAATAACATCCAAACTGGTTCCACCTTTTGTAGTAGGGAAATCAACAATTTGCTTAAGCTTGTGATCTTTGCACAGATAATTAAGACTTATTTCGTTTGCGTCTCCTGCTATAAAAATGGCGACATTTGGGTATCTTTGTCGTCACAAAGTCAAGACTTGCTTGTAGTCTATCATAAAAATTACGAAGAGAATAAGCATGCTGTCCGGGCGAATAATAAAATGAACAAATGATTAAATTAGTGTAAGGCCGAGGCAGGCAGGCATTTGGGCTTAGTAGATATCCAAATGATTTCATCGCTATCACCTAGTCCAGGCATATGGATACGAGTAGAAGAGAGCCAATCCTTTGCAAAAATCATACCTTCTCCTCCTTCTTTCTGCAGTGGGTGTTCAGCCGGGCGAAGATTTATACAATCATGAAAACCAGTCATTTTGAGGAGATCTGGATTTTGAGCCTGAACTTCAGTAACCACAATTATAAATATATGGTTCAATTTGGCTGTCGCTTCTAACTGAATTAACTTTTTAGAATTCAAAATTTCGGCATTCGTAAGGAGAAAAACAGAGAAATTTTCAACATTTTTTTTTATCAAACTCTTTAACAACGGATTTTTTCCAAAAACTTTTTTCTGAGGCAACTTTGGCGGGGTGTAAGCATTAAAGTTAATGCTGGTAGTGGGAAGAACATCACCTAAAAGTGAAATGTTACCATTCGGGAAGGTTTGAAGGTATTGTGGGAAGGTTTGTCGTAAGACTCGAACTCACCCCTCTGGACCACGAGACTAATAAACCGGCTTTGAAGTGGAAGGGGAAGAGGTTCAATTTTAAAAGTTGGGGCAAATTGAGAGCCGTGGGTAAAATTTTCCTCTTTTTTAAAATTTTCTTCCATTAAACAGGGGAAACTATATCTTTTATCAGAAAATTCGGAATGGTAAGGCAAGATGATGCTGGGAGAGGGAAGTACGGTGAAGGGTGTCTTTGAGGGGAGCGGTCGGGTTTATTTCGGCAAACAACAGGTGGAGCCCGGAACCAGTCGATAACTTCTAGGACGCACGGAGACGAACGGAGTCAAAAGGAAGTGGATTTTAAGGAGGAATATGAGTAAGAGGGGTATGGGGATGGTCTGAACCGAGCCGTGATTTTGGGGGGTTGGGTTGATTGATCATGCGTAAGTACCTGGGGCGGAAGATTGTTCTGAGGGATGGATTCCTGGGATGTACCGCTCTGCATCGCGTATGTAGGGAGATAAGGTTGAAAGTCGAATGGCACACAAGCTAGGGGGGAGGAGGCCGCGGATACTTTCGGTGCCACCCTAAGATAGGTTAGGTTTTAAGCCTACACTTCACCCCTGATGATACAGTTGCAAAATTACACGACATATCAATACAAGATAAAACAGAGCGCAGGTCAACTCAATCAAAAATACACTTAACAGACACACAAATTCCCGAGATTCCCAAATATGTAAAAACTAAATTGAAAACAGAGAACACAACTGGAGACAGAGGGCTTATCATTTGACATTTTGCCACCGATCATGCTGATCTTAAAATCCTGATTTCGATAAAGCACAAAAACTTCATCTTTTAATAAATTTATCCACAAAACCTCAGTTTTTAAACAGACTATTTAAGCAATTTGTCAATCTGATTATAAAAAGCCTATTGTACCTAGCATAATGCCTATCTGACAGGCATTATGCTGTTAGTGCACATGATATTATCATGTGCACTGTAACTTACCCCTGAAAGTATATTTCTCAGGCTTTCAACTACTTTGATAAAACAGAGATTCTTAGCTGCTATTTGAAAAAAGTGTCCAACTTACAGTGAGTTATATGAATCATGTTGCTTGCCTTCTCACTGCAATTTGCCAGGTGAATATTTGACTCAGGAACTGGGACAATGTGCTTCGCATTATAAGGACAGGTAAAATACTCGACTTCAGCCAACGCTTGTTTCTGCAAAATAAAATATTCATTTCGATGCTTCGAATCAAATTGCTTCTGGCTAAAAAAAGAAGAAAAAAAGCCTACAATAATGTACTATAGTATTTTTCTCTTTTTAAAGAAAAGCCAAAACAAAACGTTAAGTCTTTGTTGAACAACAGCAACCAAGTGAATATGTGTGTCTTTGCAAACAAATTTGATTTTGCCTAAATGATTAATGCTTAAAACTTATTCCACTATTAGAGGTAACTCTCATACACTTTTCTGATAATCCTTATGGTTTTCAGAGGGGCCGTATCCAGAATTGTTTTTTTCGGGGAGGGGGAGGGAGAGGGTTACAAAAGGATACAGACTTAGTTTTCAGGCGGTGTAGCTTACTATACCATTAACAGGTTGGTATGCTAATAACTCGCTTTGGTCAAACTCCAAGTCAGAACAAAGAAAATTTTAGATGAACAGAACTCCTTATTTAGAATAAACAAGCAAATTTATTTCTTTAACCTTAATCTTAGTCCACTATGATAACTTAACCCTCAGCTCCTAAAAATACGAAAATAAGATTTAAAAGCAGTAGAATTAGAATATAAATATCTGTCTTGGCTTTACTCTAATTAGCCATGGCTCTCAAGTCTCTCATCACTTTCACCAAGTTGATAATTCTAAAATCAAATTCCAATTCCAGAATTTGTACGAGGGTATACGGACTACAGTTAATTACTCGTAAAAACTCATTATAGGTAAAGGACTCGGTTAATTTTAAGATGAATCCTTTATGATATTTTGCACCATCTATTCTACATGAGTTTTGGAATACAGGTGAAATATTTCAAAATCCCTCTTTTTTCATTCTTTATACTTGTCTGAATTTTCTTTTGGCCACTAAATTTTGCATATGGGAAGAATCTTCCTGGGGGCTTCTCTGGAGGCAAAATAACGGAGCCCTTCTGGACCCACTCTAGAACTTTCTTGTAGACTACTTTGGCGAATAACTAGAAAATGTATACACATCTATAGATTGAACACCATCTATACGAATAATTGTTGTGCATAGCTTACTTGTGTTGATATTTTTACAAGGATAAAAGACATTATCAAAGGTAATTTATACCTATATTGAACCGTAAATTCATTAGTAAATGCCCAAAACCAGCAAGTCGCAAGACTTGCTCCCTAAAGGAGTAGTGACTAATTATGATATTTAGGTTGTGTAATGACCGATAAAAATAGGAAGATTATTTTAAGTCTGTAGCTGAACTTTGTCGCCAGATCCAAGCTTGATGGTACGAAAATTAATCTAATTATCGGAAAAGCTGTGAGTTTTTTTAATCAGGGTACTATTATCAGTGCTAAAGAGTTTTCGAATTAGGAGCTGAACATTCAGAGACGATGTGTGAAACATACAAAGGACGAAGATAGTGCAGAAAGTCCCGAGTGTTCAAAATCTACTTTGAGTCGAGTCAAAACTTGGATCAGTTCTTGAAAGTTGGCTAGGAAAAGCTTTCCGCAAAAACATTTGTATATCTCCTAAAGCGTTGGTTCTCGTGTCATATAACCGGGCAGCTGGCCTCCCAATACTCCAATCAGGCCCTCTGCTTTCGCTGTGTATCATGCGATAACACCTCTAACAGTGCCTCTCCGTGTTCGGAAAAAATGTTTTGTCCAGAATGTAAAGTTGCCAGCCATACTTGTTACAGTGTAAAGTGTCCCGATAACAATAGTCAACTAGCAAATCTTACGGTATGATTTAGATCTCTCTACTACTGCACAAACTGCACTTTCGTGGAGTCAAACTTCCTGTGATAAAAGGTTTGCTTTCGAACTGGGACGCATTGTACTTGCAAGAAGATTTCTTGACGAGTCATAGTTTTGGTCTTCAGAAAATTGACAATATTTTGCTAGCTACTCGGTGCCCACTAAACAATCCAATTCCAAGGGTCGCCCCTTGGGTGGTATTGCGATGCTTGTTAGGACCTCGTGCCGGTCGTGTATTTTTGATTCATGTGATGTTTTGTTGCAGTCCGTGTAGAAAAGCATGTTATTGAAAACGTTTATCTCCGTACAGTTTACCTCAATGACCGACAGGAATTTTTATTTACTTCTGCTTGTGAGAAACTAGGGTCTTGCCTTTCAAGAATTCGCCAGTTACATAAGTGTTGTATTATTATAGGAGGATTTCAACTGTAATTTAACTGATGCCTCGTTATTGCGCACTTCTATTTTGTCAGGTATTTTTGACGATTGGATTAGGGTCGTGCTGTAAGATCTCGATTACACTTACACACACCATTCGAGTCACGTTTCGAACCTTGACTACAAATCTTCTAGTGGCACCTGTTCACGTCGTTACTGACTTTCAACTATCAGACCACCTTCCAATACCTGCATCTATTTCTTGTCCTTCTGCTCAGTCTACTCCCGCTCCACAACCACACCAGCCACAGGCCCGTCTCTACAGGGATCGGAAAAACATCCCAAGGTGAACTTTTCACAACAGTTACTAATTCTGTCCTACATAAATTTATGTTCTGTTTCAGCTGCTCATGAGAAATCCGCAAGCTGATGCAAGTGAAGTACAGATTTTGCTAGATATCTATCCTGCACAAATTAGCCATGCCCTGCGATGCATAGAAAAAGTTGCTATACCTCTTAAACTAATACTTCGGGGTGTCAAAAAACATTGGTCCAGTAATCCCATCCCAGCTGAGGCTTGAAGAAATTCCAAATTTTGGTACCATTTGTGGCTCTAGTGTGACCTTCCTCGCTCTGCATGGGTTTCTGACATTCGTCTTTCTACCAAAAGAAAGTTTGCAAGAGAACTATCTATCCAAACGAACCAGATAGTTGAAGAGACGTCTCAGCAAGCTTCTCTATCCCAACCTTCCTTCTGGAAAAATGTATCAAGAGATCCTCCTAGCGCCCGCCTATCTGCCCAAGATATTGCTAATTCCGAGTGGAATTCGTACTTCTCTGCTGAATTCTCCCTGCCAGATGCCGCTGAACAGTCCTAATATGAAGATAAGCTGCGTCAACTTCTGTCTAGTTGTCCTACCGACAATTTTGTTGTTTCGGTTGATTATGTACAACGAGCAGTCCAACGCATAAAACGTAAGAAATCTTCTGGCATCAATAAAGTGAGCGCTCTTCACATTCTACATGGAAGCGAGCAACTGGTAAACAATACTGCTCTTTTGATGCAGATGATTGTTTTCCAAGGAGTTGTACCTTCTTCTTTCTCGATTAGAGATCTCATTCTAATTCCAAAGAAAGGTAAACTCGCCATCCAGTATTCGTCTTTTCGCCCTATAAAGGTGGCTACTACCTTCTGTAAGTTTTTCGAAGTTCTGTTCATTGACCCTCTGAACGCAAAATACTATGCACCTTACCAATTTGGATTCCAGCCACGTCTCATTTGTGCCCACGCTTTATCGGTTGTCGCGAACGCATTGATCGATGCTGATTCATCAGGTGAAACCCCCGTATTAGCCAGGTACGATGTTCGTAAAGCGTTCGATTCTATTATTCATGCCACTATGCTACTCCATAAAGCAAAACACGGAGTGAGCCCTTCATATATCAGGGCCCTTCGAGACATGTATTCTCGTCTTAAAGTTCGCCTTATACTTCTTCCATTATCTAAAGATGACGGCTCTCAAGTCTACGCTCCAACCCCTGATATTTTTGTCAACGTCGAAAAAGGTGCCAAATCTTTCATCTTTGCCAGTCTTGATTTATCTCTTGTATGTTATGCAGACGACATTCTGAATTTGAGCAGCACTATCCAGCGAATAAGCGAGACTTTCACAACACTAAAATCTGAATGTACAAAACTAGGTCTTTGGCTCAATGCTGAAAAGTCCGAAATTGCATTCTTCAATTGGAAGCAAGTGTCACCTGGGAATATTCCTCTCAGAAATAGTAGGATTAGGCAGGTAGATCATATCACCTACCTCGGTCTTCCCATTATTTCGTCAGTTATGCACACGCGACACCTATTAATTGCTCAAATGGAACATATAATTGAGTTATCATATGCTTCTGTTGTGAAAAACAAGTTACGCTCCAACTGCTGTCTTTTTTCGAAACTTTTCAACTCTGTCGCTCTACCACACTATCTGTACATAACACCGTTTGCAAAATGCTCAAAAAATCTGAAAAGCCAAAATTTGTTCAGTTTTCTTCCGGTTCGCAAAATATCTTTTAGGTTTTCATCCTTGGACCCACAACTCTAATCTCGTTAAAAAATTCAGCATTGCTGAGCCCATTAGAGCTGTTGAAAAAGAAATTCGTGCTTATAATTCCCGTTTGACGAAGTTAAACCATCCTTGTTCGTTGGTACTGGCCCAGTAGTTAAGATATATTTGTTGTGTTTTTTAAGTGTTTATCTTCGCACTTAGTGTGTATTTATTCTTTTTTATGTTTTTTTCTTTTGTTTATTCCTCCGTCTTTTCCTTTTTTTTGTATGGTGGGTTTACCAAATCCGTTTTTCATTTTAATGGAAAAAGAAATATATATAATAAAAACCCTCATCATCACAAACACTAAAAAAAACACCGATTAATACACCCCAACAGAAAATCTACGACTGACTCCGCTGTCTGAATCTGCCTTCTAAAACATGAATCTTATCAAATATCTCAAAAACTTCGCAACGTTTAGAAATATAATTGTTACAGGACCAAATAGAAACAAGAAGAAAACTTACAAAATTTGAAAAAGACAGAACAAATTCATTGAAGTTCTGACGTGGTAAAAAACTTCCATAATGGCACTGGAAAAATACATGGGGAGCAAAAACGAGTTATAAAGCCAATCAAGCGTTTTTTTTTTTTTTGTAAAATTGACCTTTGACTCGAGAAAAACGTCCATAGGACTGTTTTGGCTTCTCTCTCAAAACATTTATTGTTAGTGACCTTGTTGGCTGAAATGAGGTCCCGAATGCAAGTTCAAGGTACTTAAGAGACGCCCTGGCAAAAATTTAATCAGGACCAACCTGAATTTTTGAACTGGGAGGGTGATGAAAACCAAAAACAAGAAATTCAGTTTTAGCAGAAGCAACTGACAGCCCAATGTCAAACAACCCCACATAAAGGCTGTTCACAGCAGCCTGCAGTGCTTGCAAATTAACAGACAGCAGAAGAATGTCATCTGCATATGAAAAACGACTTGCGTAAATGGATAGCTCGATAGGAAAATGCAACATTCAGTGGGTTGCGCAGCGGATGACATTGTTAAATATTGCAAGACTTAACACTGAGCCTTGTTTTGCTCCGAGATGCACAGAAATTCGGTTGCTATAAAGATTTTCGACGTGGACGCGTATAGACGAGTTTTGATACTATTACCACAGGGAGGCATAAATGAATAGGTTTACCCCACTCCTCAAAAGTGCTAAAATAGCTTGGGAGTGTAGGATCGAATCAAACACTTTAGAAGTATATATTGCAAAAACAAATAAAGGTTTCTTCGTACTCTCATACGTCTCCAAAATAGACACGAAAACTGAATATGCATTCCCAATACCAATGATCATACTTATTGGAAATTTTGAAAGAAGAATTTTTTCAAATAATTTGGCAATAACTGAAGAAACTGTAATTGGACGATAAGAGTCACAAGATTGAGGGTCCTTATTCTTTTTTGGGACAAACATCACAATCTATTTATATATATTATATATTATTATACATATATATATATATATATATATATATATATATATATATATATATATATATATATATATAATATATATATATATATATATATATATATATATATATATATATATATATATATATATCTATATATATAAAAATAAGTTGTCTGTCTGTGTGTCTGTCTGTCTGTCAGGTGACGTCATGTTTCTGTGTTGACTGACGTCATGAAGTTAGTTGTCGTCATTTTTGCTTTGACGGTGACGTCATCTATATATATAAAAATATCATTTTTGCTTTGACAGTGACGTCATTCAAGATATTTAAGACATATGTTCACGTAGAAATCTACTAATGTTTAAGTTTAAAATGACTGATGAACTTACAATGGTAAAAGCCGATGAAGATGCTCAAAGAGTCTATGCCAAAAAACTTGCTGCCGATAGAGAAAGTCAGAAAAGAAAGCGTGCCGAGGAATCAAAATAATAGCAAGGAAACAGGCTTGAGGCTGATAGAGAAAGAAAGAACAGAAAGCGTGCCGAGGAATCAAAAGAACAGCAAGGAAACAGGCTTGAGGCTGATAGAGAAAGAAAGAACAGAAAGCGTGCCGAGGAATCAAAAGAACAGCAAGGAAACAGGCTTGAGGCTGATAGAGAAAGAAAGAACAGAAAGCGTGCCGAGGAACTACCAGAGCAAAGCGGAAGCAGACTTGCTGCTAAAAGAGAAAGTGAAAAAAGAAGGCGTGCCGAGGAATTACAAGAACAGCAAGAAATCAGGCTTGCTGCTGATAGAGAAAGTAAGAAAAGAAAGCGTGCCGAGGAATCACAAGAACAGCAAGAAATCAGGCTTGCGCCTGATAGAGAAAGTAAGAATAGAAAGCGTGCCGAGGAATCAGAGCAACCTGAAAGTTATCGCCTGGCATTCAGGTACAACCCAGTCGATGATTATAGCTTGAGTAGATGTGTTCAAATCGGGACAATGTCTAAAATTTGTCCCTATTGCAAGGCCTTGAAATTCAATGGTGAAACAATGAGAATGTGTTGCGCCTCAGGAAAAGTTAAACTTCCTCTATTGGCTGCACCACCAGAGCCATTCAAGACTTTCCTTACTGGAACTACGTCAGAATCTAAGCGTTTTTTGTCAAAAATCAGAAAATACAACTCATGTTTCCAAATGACGTCGTTTGGAGCCCAAATCGAAAATCCAGATCAATTTATGTCTACTTTCAAAGTAAAAGGGCAAATTTATCATAGAGCAGGGTCCCTTCTACCATTCTCAGGCGAGAATCATAAATTTTTACAATTGTACTTCATCAGTGATAGAAATTATGAATTGAAAGCACGTTGCGAAATTTCTCCCAACGTTGAAAGGACAATCGTTTCCCAATTGCAACATCTTTTCCACGAAAATAATAATTTAGTGCGTCTGTTCAAAACAGCCATCGATTTGATGCCTACTGATACGCATAAAATTGTTATTTCCGCTGACAAAACGCCTCCTGGCCAACATGTGCGTAGATACAATGCTCCAACTATCGACAAAGTGGCAATCGTTATGGTCGGTGATCAGTTTTTACCTCGAGATATTATTCTTCATAAGCGAAGCGATCGGTTGTTAAGAATTGCTGAAACTCATCGATGCTACGATGCCCTACAATATCCTATCATTTTTTGGGATGGAGCCGACGGCTATCACTTTAATATTAAATTGATGAATCCAGCCACTAACAAAGAAATGAATAAGGAATGCAGTGCAATGCATTATTATTCCTATAGAATAATGATTCGGCAGGATGAAGAAAATTATATTTTCTATATATCCGCCTGAATCAGACCAAGCTCCGCTCTGAACAATACATTCATTTGCGAGATGCAGTTATAAATGACGGTAATACCACAAACGTTGGAAGATTAACAATTTTACCTTCGTCATATGCTGGCAGTCCCCGTCATATGCATGAATATGCTCAAGATGCTATTGCGTATGTTCGTCTCTATGGTCGTCCAGATTTATTTATTACATTTACATGTAATCAATCTTGGGACGAGATACTGCAGCTTTTACTTCAAGGACAATCGGCGGTTTATAGGCATGACATTACGGCCCGTGTCTTCCGGAAAAAGTTGAAATCACTGATAAACTACATAGTAAAACTTGAAGTGTTTGGGTCAGTGCGATGCTGGATGTACTCAGTGGAATGGCAAAAACGAGGTTTGCCACACGCACATATACTAATCTGGCTACATAAAAAAATTACTTCGTACAAAATTGATGATGCGATTTCCGCTGAAATACCTGATAAAAATGTCGATAAGGGGTTACATGATATTATTGTAAAAAATATGATACATGGACCTTGCGGTGCACTGAACGAAAATTCACCATGCATGGCCAAAGGAAGGTGCACAAAGCAATATCCTCGACTTTTAGTATCAAACACAATTACTGGCAATGATGGTTACCCACAATATAGAAGAAGATCTACTGAAGATGGCGGTAAAACAGCAATAATAAAAAAGCGTAACGGTACCACCATCGAAGTAGATAACCAGTGGGTTGTTCCATATTCCCCATTATTATCAAAAACATTTAATGCACACATAAACGTTGAATACTGTAACTCCGTAAAGGCAATCAAATACATATGTAGATACGTCAACAAAGGCAGTGACATGGCAGTTTTTGGCTTGCAGCCCGAAATCAAAGATTTCGACGAAATCGTACAATATCAGGCTGGAAGATACATAAGCAGTAATGAAGCTGTTTGGCGAATTCTTTCATTTCCGATACATGAACGTAGTCCAGCTGTTGTTCACTTAGCGGTACATTTACAGAATGGTCAACGTGTTTATTTCACGGAAACCAACGTGCAACAAAGAGTCCTGAATCCAAGGGATACAACATTAACAGCTTTTTTTCGCTTTGCAAAAATGATTCTTTTGCAAAAAAACTGCTGTATACTGTAGTGCCTTCGTATTACACGTGGAATACTAAAAATAAAGTATTTGAACGTCGAAAACAGGGTAAGTTAGTCGACGGCCAACCTACCATCTTCAAAGATACCACGATAGGAAGACTCTACACCGTTCACCCCAATCAACATGAATGCTTCTTTCTACGCCTGCTTTTGGTGAATGTACCCGGTCCGACATCCTTTGAGTATTTGAGAACTGTAAACGGTACTATACATGACACTTACCGTAGTGCATGCCAAGCTCTGAATTTATTGGAGAATGACCAACACTGGGATAACTGCATCAATGACGCGTGCGAAACGTCAACCCCAAGTCAAATTCGTGCATTGTTTGGCATCATTTTAACAACTTGCTCTCCATCAGCTCCTACAGAGTTATGGGAAAAATATAAGTCAAAAATGTCCGAAGATATACTCCATCGAAAACAGTTAGAGACGTCAGATATGACTTTTGATTTTACATCAGAAATTTATAACTACACTTTAGTTATTATAGAAGATTTGTGCGTACGTATGGAAAAACAAACCACTTCAGCATTTGGGAATGCCTTCACCTAACCGTATCGCTGCTGTTTCGACATGTGTAGAATTGGATCGTGAACAAAGTTACAGTACGAGTGATCTATTGTCGTATGTACAAAATAACATTTCCAAGTTAACGTCGGAACAAAAAGACATAACGACGTTGGAGAAATTTTCTTTTTGGATGCGCCAGGAGGTACTGGTAAAACATTTGTGATAAAACTGATTCTGGCATCAATTCGATCAAAAAATGATATAGCGTTGGCAATTGCGTCGTCCGGAATAGCCGCAACATTGCTGCCTGGTGGAAGAACTGCTCATTCCGCTTTGAAATTGCCTCTGAATTTGCATTCTACAGAAACTCCCACGTGTAATATTTCCAAATCATCTGGGATGGGTAAAGTATTGCAGCAATGCAAACTTATTATTTGGGATGAGTGCACAATGGCACACAAAAAATCGCTCGAGGCTCTGGATCAATGCTTGAACGATTTGAGAGGGAAGTCGAAACCCTTTGGCAGCACATTAATATTGCTTGCGGGAGATTTCAGGCAAACATTACCTATAATACCTAGATCAACTCCTGCAGACGAAATGAATGCTTGCCTGAAAAATTCTAACTTATGGGCACACGTAAAAATATTAAAATTAACTACAAATATGCGTGTCCGATTGCAAAACGATGACTCTGGTCAAACATTTTCAGATCAATTGCTGGCAATTGGAAACGGAAAGCTCCCAGTAGACTCAATTTCAGGACGTATACAACTACCTGCTGATTTCTGTAATTTAGTGACGTCCAAAAATGAATTGATTGAAAAAGTATTTCCGAATATTCTAAAAAATTATAAAAATAATAAATGGCTAAGTGAAAGAGCGATTCTCGCACCCAAAAATATAGACGTCCACAAAATCAACAATATTGTTTTGACCAAGATTCGAGACCAGGCAGTCCTTTACAATTCAGTCGACACAGTTTTGGAACCAAATGAAGCGGTTAATTATCCATCTGAATTTTTAAATTCCATAGATCCTTCAGGGTTTCCACCACACGTGCTACAACTAAAAATAGGCGTACCAATAATACTTCTAAGAAATATCAACTCACCAAAGCTTTGCAATGGCACGCGACTTGCCGAAAAAAAACAATGGAAAACCTAATAGAGGCCACAATCTTGACAGGGCCTTATGAGGGTGAGGCTGTTCTTATTCCTCGCATTCCTATGATTCCAACGGATCTGCTTTTTCAATTTAAAAGATTGCAATTCCCAATTCGATTAGTATTTGCAATCACCATTAACAAAGCTCGAGGTCAATCATTAGAAAAATGTGGTATAGATCTTAATACTGATTGTTTTTCCCATGGACAATTGTACGTTGCATGTTCGAGAGTCGGTAAACCTGACAATGTATTTATATGCAGCGACAATTGGACAGCGAAGAATGTTGTATATTCGCAAGTTTTACGCAGTTAATTTGTATTGTATCTATCTATCTATATAAAAACGAGTTGTGTGGATGCATGTTTGTTTGTTTGTAAAAAGAGCATTTGCATATGACGTCATTATTAGTACATACGGCTTTGTATATGCACAGACAATGGGAAAGCCAAGAATGTTGTTTATTCGCAATTTTTACGTAGTTTGAAACACATATATAAATCTATCTATATTCACAGGTGGGACACAGGGACACAACTACAATGGCGCATAACTAATATGGCGCGTAACGACTTACGCGCGCGGGGGGGGCTTGGGGGGCGCGAAGCGCCCCTCCAACTAGGTGTTGGGGGGGTGCGAAGCGCCTCCCCAACAGCTAGTATATATATATATAAATATATATAAATATATATATATATATATATATATATATATATATATATATATATATATATATATATATATATAATATATATATATATATATATATATATATATATATATATATATATATATATATATATATATATATATATATATATATATATATATATATATATAAATATATAAATGTAGTGTCTGTCCGTCTGTTACACTGTCTTCTATAAAAAAAAGGAAAAAAACAACACCAGGACGAAACACAGGAGCAACGCAAAACTAGGCTTGCGGCTCAAAGAAAAATGGCCAGATTACGAATGTCCAATTTACGTCAACGAAGACGTGTCGAGGAACCACGAGAGCAACGCGAAACCAGACTTGCAGTTGACAGAGAAAGTAAAAAAAGAAGGCGTGTCGAGGAACTACCAGAGCAACGCGAAACCAGACTTGATGCTGAAAGAGAAAGTAAAAAAAGAAGGCGTGTCGAGGAACTATCAGAGCAACGCGAAACCAGGCTTGCAGCTAATAGAGATAGTAAAAAACGAATGAGAATCCATATAAAGAAGCCTGCCGCGTGAAGCTAGATGGGGCCAGGCAACGAAGCCGCCTGGTCCCAGCTAGTCTATATATGTAAAAACAAGTTGTATGCATGTTTGTTTTTTTGTATGTTTTTTTTTTGTAAAAAGAGGCTTTGCATATGGCGTCATTAGAAGTATACAAGGCTTCGTATATGACGTCATTATAAGATCACGTTAAAGACCGGGACACCGGGACAAAAATGATGACCGGGACACCGGGACACAGGGAATATAAATGACGACCGGGACACATCAAACAGAAATTACAGACCGGGACACCAGAACACAAATGACGACCGGGACACCGGGATAGAGGGAATATTAATGACGACCTGGACACTCAAAGAGAAATTACAGACCGGGACACAGGGAATATAAATGACGACCGGGACACAGGGACACAACTTCAACGGGGACGCCGGGAGAGGCACGGGGGGCATATAATAATGACGACGGGGACAAAGGGAATATTTGATTAGCAATCACCATCAACAAAGCTCAAGGGCAATCATTTATATGTTGCAAGTTCAAGAGTCGGTAAACCTGACAATCTATTACACAACTTCAATGGCGCGTAGCTAATACGGCGCATAACGACTAACGCGCGCGGGCGGGCTTGGGGGGCACGAAGCACCCCCACCAACAGCTAGTAATATCTAAATATATAAAAATATGTTGTCTGTGTGTCGAGTGACGTCATGTTTGTGTGTCGACTGACGTCATATTTGTCGACTGACGAAATTACAGACCGGGACATCGGGACACAAATGACGACCGGAACACCGAGACATCTATCTATCTATCTATATATATAAAAAAAAGTTGTCTGTGTGTCGAGTGACGTCGTGTTTTTGTGTCGACTGACGTCACGTTTGTCGACTGACGAAATTACAGAACGGGACATCGGGAAACAAATGACGACCGGGACATAGGGAATATAAATGACGACCGGGACACTCAAAGAGAAAGCGACCGGGACACAAGGAGTGTTCGATTAGCAATCACCATCAACAATGCACCGGGACAAAAATGAAGACCGGGACACAGGGAATATAAATGACGACCGCGACACTCAAAGAGAAATTACAGACTGGGACACCGGGACACAAATGACGACCCGGACACAGGGAAACAACAACAACGGGGACGCCGGGGGGCACAGGGAGGATATATAAATGACGACGGGGACACAGGGAATGTTCGATTAGCAATCACCATCAACAAAGCTCAGGGGCAGTCATTAGAATAGTGAGGTATAGATCTGAATACAGATTGTATTTCCCAAGGACAATTATATGTTGCATGTTCAAGAGTCGGTAAACCTGACAATCTATTTATATACACAGACAATGGGACAAAACAGCGTCATCTATAATAATTCTTAATAGCGGATTCTAGAGTGCGTTCATATTATTAAATTTTACTAATAAGCGAGCAGAAGAGGGGAGTTTCTTGTCGCAAGGGCCGTTGTACCTGCCGGGAGTGTGACTCCCTTAAACTGCGGGGATCAGGTAGCAAGAAACTACGCTTCCCTCGCTTATTAGCTTAAATAGCTTTGTATTACGTCGTAGTTTATTGAACTGGCTCCTCCCCTCGGACTTTGATTTTGCATTACGGATTGTGACGTGGCTGTTGCGATGGGGAGTAATGAGAAATTGGTTTGGAATGCGTTACTGAATTATGCTTTCCGTGCGATAAAAGCTGGTAATCGCTCGGAGGATATAGCGAAAAAAGCAGTCGAGTTTTTCTCAGAGGAAGCAATTGCAATGGCGAAGGAGTTATTGTGGCCCCTAGCAGGAATTACCACACGTGTTACTGCGCGATCGAAGAACACCGATGATATCCTGGACATATTAAAAGTATTTCGGGTTTGTGAAGATAAAAATATCTCGTTGCCGCGGTTTGTGATTTTCGAACCTGATGAAGTTCCGATAATCCCGGGAGAAGTGACGGCTACCCTAACCCGGAAAGTAAACGAATTGTGTGCTAAGTTCGATAGTTACGTGGATTCTAATCCCTCTCCTTCTGTCTCTGCTATGCCTGCGGCAGAAACCAACACGATCATGTCGAAACTGTCATATGCGGTTGTTTTGAAGAATCCCCCGAAAGATCTTTCGAACCCTAGCGCTCGGAAATCCTATTTGGACAGAGTATGTGGTGATACTAGTTCGAACATTGTGGAGCTGAAACCTAGGAAATCTGAATGGAGAGTAGTCTTGAACAACAAGAATGCTGCCGAGTCCCTGGCTGAGGCAGTGGGTAAAAGTGACTCAACTATAAGTGTTAAAGTAAAAACTCCCGCTTTCTTCGGAATAATCCGCCACGTTCCCACTGAAACTTCAGATGACGAACTGCGCTCAGTTGTACCGAACTGTGTTAAGGCCGTACAAATTGGTAGTACTCGGTCATTCAAATTACAGTTTGAAAGCAAAGCTCATCTCTTTAACGCAATGAACTCTCCGCCCATTTTTGGTTACGAGCGACTACCCATTACAGAATTTAAATTCTTACCGATGCAGTGCTACAACTGTCAGTCCTACGGACATGCAGCAAAATCTTGTGTAGATCCCCCGAAATGTTCAAAGTGCGGTGGAGATCATTCCAGCTCTCGGGACAATCCATGCCAAAATGCCCCCAAATGCGCTCTGTGTGGTTCTTCTCGACACCCGTGCTACAGCTTCCAATGTCCAGTAGCTCAGAAGCTAATTTCTAAACAATGATCGGTGATTCTATACGGGTTGTTTCATGGAACTTAAATGGTGGAGTGGTTGATAAAATGCCACTGTTAGAAGGATTGTTATGTTATAACGATGTACTCTGTGTGCAGGAACACTTCCTCTCGAATCAAGCCGTTAGTCTGCTTGAGCTAAACGATGGCGTCAAAGTATTTGCTACTCCTGCAAAGTCATCGGGCAGGGGAAGGCCGTCCGGTGGAATCGCCATTCTTGTTAGCAGCAGGTTAAATCCCATTCTGTATAAATCTTCAGACTTTTTTGTTGCTGTTAAGGTGCACAAAACTGTTATCCACTCTGTGTACATGCCAACAGACTACAGAGACAGTAAATCAGAAAAAAAATTTAGTGAAGCCTGCAGTAAGCTATCGAGTTCGGTGGGCAGCTGTTCTAGCCAGGGCCTTGAATGTATAGTCGCTGGTGACGTGAACTGTGACTTGACTGATGAGTCTAACGCTCGAGCACAGATCCTCCTATCTTCCTGTGACGGTCTTCGTCTCGCTAACAATGATCTGTGTTTTACTTATATCCATAACTCAGGCTCGACTTCATCTCTCGACTTCATGTTAAGTTCCATCCAATCTCCAGCTTGCGGCAATTCGCACGTAGATCTGAGCGTAAGCGCGTCTGATCACTTTCCAATTATAAACACTTTTCGAGTAATTCCTGCCTCTCCTAACCCCCCAACTAATGAAAAGAAGTGGAAAATCAAAACTAATTGGAGTAAAATTGACCTGGCTACTTATCATTACGTATTGGATGAGATTCTCACAAAGATTAAAGTGCCGTTCCAATTACTACAGCAGAGTGTATGTATTCAAGATGAAGAGAAACAGCTGCTACTAAACATCTACTGTAGTGAAATATCTCACGCACTGTTATCTGCCGAGGCCGCTGCGGTCCCCATTCGTAAAGTCCGAGTGGGAACGGAAATTCCAAAGTGGTCCGAAAACCCTGCTCTAAGTGAAGCATGTGGTCGTGCAAAATTTTGGCTTAGGCTCTGGAACGAGTGTGGTCGTCCGAAATCAGGTGTTGTAAATGAAGTTCGGCTGTTCAGCAAACGCAGATTTGCTAAGATTTTGTCTAAGCATAAATGTGAAGTGATCGATCAACATAGTCAATTGATAAGTAATGATCCAAATGCTGTGTGGAGATTTCTTAAACGTAATGGTGATCAGAATAGTGTCGAACCTGTGATCTCTGAGCAAGATTGGGTGTCCCACTTTACTTCTGAGTTCTCTCCACCCGAACAAGATCTTGAAGATAAATATGAAGTCGAACTTGATAAGTTCATGGAATTGCCTAGTTCTGGTGTTGGCTACATAGTAACTGTTCCTAATCTGATTCGTGCAATTTCAAAATTAAAAAAGAAACAATCGAAAGGTGTCGACAAGTTGTGTGGGTTGCATCTTGTACATGGTACTGCTGGTCTCCTGAGTCATTTAGAGCTTCTATTCCAAATTATCTTTAATTCTGGTCTCGTTCCCGACGTTTTTGGTACTGGAGTAATTACACCTATTTTGAAAAAAGGGAAAAATCCGTCTGAATGCGTATCTTACCGCCCTATAACTGTTTCGCCGGTTTTATGTAAGCTTATGGAATTGCTAGTTATAGATCATATTGCTTTTCAATGTTCTACCCCCGATAATCAGTTCGGATTTAAAAAAGGTGTTGGTCGCGAGCACGTCCATTATATTCTTGCTAATATATTAATAGAAGCTGATGAACTGAATGAATCCCTTATTCTAGCGAGTCACGATGTTAGACGTGCTTTTGATTCTGGGATACATCCCCAGTTATTAGTGTCTGCTCATAAACGTGGTGTGGACCGATCGGTTATTTTGCCTTTTCGGGATATGTATAAGAAGCTTCGAGTCCAAGTTAAAGTCCCGTCTCCTAACGGGCCGATTGTATTACCAAATGCTATTCCGGTTAGAAAGGGCATTAGGCAGGGTGCAATTTCGTCACCCCGGTTGTATAATAATAGTGTTCTCGAGGCCCAAAAGTTAGTGCAAATGAGCTGCATTTTCCGAGGTTTGGATGTAACATTACTTAATTACGCAGATGATATTTTTAATTTAAGTAGATGTTTGTCTCGTATTGAAGAAAATTTTCAGATTCTAGATGATGCTTATAGAGAGATAGGCCTATCTTTTAATGCAAGTAAAAGCGAGATTGTTGCTTTCAATAGGAGAAATGCAGATTGTATAGATCTTGCTGTCAAATTTGGTGCTCAAGAGGTTCCACTGTCTGACTCCATAATGTACTTAGGAATGCCTATAGGTCATAACATGGCATCTACACGTGCTCGCCAAATAAGTAATTTCGCAGAAAAGGCACGTAAGGCTTACGGGGCGCTATCTTCAACTAAAGCGAAATATAATCGACAAATTCGAGCTAGGCTATATAATGCACTGGTGATCCCACACTTTCTGGCTTTATCACCGTTTTGGCATATATTTAGTGTTAGCGATAAAAGAAACCTTCGATCACTTTTTTACAAATATGCAAAATTTCTTTTAAATACCCCACCGTGGGTTAAAAATTCCAAGATGTCTGCAAGGTTCGGTATCACAGATCCGATTGC
Source organism: Artemia franciscana (assembly GCF_032884065.1). NCBI lineage: Eukaryota > Metazoa > Arthropoda > Branchiopoda > Anostraca > Artemiidae > Artemia > Artemia franciscana. Next base: position 28,650,850 of record NC_088877.1, read on the forward strand.
TGCTGTGACGAAACGTCGTTCTGAATTTTTGGGGTCGCTTGGGCCTAGTAGTCTGGCAATTGCAATTCGTCCTTAGTGAGTTTTTGTAATAATGTTTTTATTTATTGGCGGTGTATCGTAACGTTTGTTTTTGTTTTTGCAGTTAAGTGTTTTTTTGTTTTTTTTTTTTTTTTTCTTCTTCTTTATACTCCATTCGTGCCATTTGTGGTTTTGTATCGAGTGGGTGAATAAAATTATCTATCTATCTATCTATCTAGTTAAATATATATATATATATATATATATATATATATATATATATATATATATATATATATATATATATATATATATATATATATATATATATATATATATCACAGGTGGGACATAGGGACACAACTACAATGGCGCGTAACTAATATGGCGCGTAACGACTTACGCGCGCGCGGGGGCTTGGGGGGAGCGCAAAGCGCCCCCACCAACTAGGTGTTGCGGTGGCGCGAAGCCCCACCCCAACAGCTAGTCTATATATATAATATACTAGTCTATAGCTAGTCTATATATATAATATACAAAACCTAGTTGGTGGGCCGCTTCGCGCCCCCAAGCCCCCCCACGCGCGTAAGTCGTTACGCGCCATTGCAGTTGTGTCCCTGTGTCCAACCTGTGAATATAGATAGATTTATATATGTGTTTCAAACTGCGTAAAACTTGCGAATATACAACATTCTTGGCTTTCCCATTGTCTGTGCATATACAAAGCCTTATGTACTAATAATGACGTCATATACAAACGCTCTTTTTACAAACAAACAAACATGCATAAACACAACTCGTTTTTATATAGATAGATAGATAGATAGATACAATACAAATTAACTGCGTAAAACTTGCGAATATACAACATTCTTCGCTGTCCAATTGTCGCTGCATATAAATAGATTGTCAGGTTTACCGACCCTCGAACATGCAACGTACAATTGTCCATGGGAAAAACAATCAGTATTAAGATCTATACCACATTTTTCTAATGATTGACCTTGAGCTTTGTTAATGGTGATTGCAAATGCTAATCGAATTGGGAATTGCAATCTTTTAAATTGAAAAGGCAGATCCGTTGGAATCATGGGAATGCGAGGAATAAGAACAGCCTCACCCTCAAAAGGCCCTGTCAAGATTGTGGCCTCTATTAGGTTTTCCATTGTTTTCTTTACGGCAAGTCGCGTGCCATTGCAAAGCTTTGGTGGGTTGATATTTCTTAAAAGTATTATTGGTACGCCTATTTTTAGTTGTAGCACGTGCGGTGAAAACCCTGAAAGATCCACGGAATTTAAAAATTCAGATGGATAATAAACCGCTTCATTTGGTTCCAAAACTGTGTCGTCTGACTTGTAAAGGACTGCCTGGTCTCGAATCTTGGTCAAAACAATATTGTTGATTTCGTGGACGTCTATATTTTTGGGTGCAAGAATCGCTCTTTCATTTAGCCATTTATTATTTTTATAATTGTTTATAATATTCGGAAATACTTTTTCAATCAATTCATTTTCGACGTCACTAAATTACAGAAATCAGCAGGTAGTTGTATACGTCCTGAAATTGAGTCTACTGGGAGCTTTCCGTTTCCAATTGCCAGCAATTGATCTGAAAATGTTTGACCAGAGTCATCGTTTTGCAATCGGACACGGATATTTGTAGTTAATTTTAATGTTTTTACGTGTGCCCATAAATTAGAATTTTTCAGGCAAGCATTCATTTCGTCTGCAGGAGTTGATCTGGGTATTATAGGTAATGTTTGCCTTAAATCTCCAGCAAGCAATATTAATGTGCTGCCAAAGGGTTTCGACTTCCCTCGCAAATCTTTCAGGCATTGATCCAGAGCCTCGAGCGATTTTTTCTGTGCCATTGTGCACTCATCCCAAATAATAAGTTTGCATTGCTGCAATACTTTACCCATCCCAGATGATTTGGAAATATTGCACGTGGGAGTTTCTGTAGAATGCAAATTCAGAGGCAATTTCAAAGCGGAATGAGCAGTTCTTCCACCAGGCAGCAATGTTGCAGCTATTCCGGACGACGCAATTGCCAACGCTATATCATTTTTGATCGAATTGATGCCAGAATCAGTTTTATCACAAACGTTTTACCAGTACCTCCTGGCGCATCCAAAAAGAAAATTTCTCCAACGTTGTTATCGACACAATGCATTATCGTATCATAAATGTCTTTTTGTTCCGACGTTAACTTGGAAATGTTATTTTGTACATACGACAATAGATCACTCGTACTGTAACTTTGTTCACGATCCAATTCTACACATGTCGAAACAGCAGCGATACGGTTAGGTGAAGGCATTCCCAAATCCTGAAAAGGTTTGTTTGCCATACGTACGCACAAATCTTCTATAATAACTAAAGTGTAGTTATAAGTTTCTGATGTAAAATCGAAAGTCATATCTGACGTCTCTAACTGTTTTCGATGGAGTATATCTTCGGACATTTTTGACTTATATTTTTCCCATAACTCTGTACGAGCTGACGGAGAGCAAGTTGTTAAAATGATGCCAAACAATGCACGAATTTGACTTGGAGTTGACGTTTCGCACGCGTCATTGATGCAGTTATCCCAGTGTTGGTCATTCTCCAATAAATTCAGAGCTTGGCATGCACTACGGTAAGTGTCATATATAGTACCGTTTACAGTTCTCAAATACTCAAAGGATGTCGGACCGGGTACATTCACCAAAAGCAGGCGTAGAAAGAAGCAATCATGTTGATTGGGGTGAACGGTGTAGAGTCTTCCTGTCGTGGTATCTTTGAAGATAGTTGGTTGGCCGTCGACTAACTTACCCTGTTTTCGACGTTCAAATACTTTATTTTTAGTATTCCACGTGTAATACGAAGGCACTTCAGTATACAGCAGTTTTTTGCAAAAGAATCATTTTTGCAAAGCGAAAAGAAACCGGTCAACTTTGTATCCGGTGGATTCAGGGCTCTTTGTTGCAAGTTGGTTTCCGAGAAATAAACACGTTGACCATTCTGTAAATGTACCGCTAAGTGAACAACAGCTGGACTACGTTCATGTTCGGAAATGAAAGAATTCGCCAAACAGCTTCATTACTGCTTATGTATCTTCCAGCCTGATATTGTACGATTTCGTCGATATCTTTGATTTCGGGCTGCAAGCCAAAAACTGCCATGTCACTGCCTTTGTTGACGTATTTACATATGTATTTGATTTCCTTTACGGAGTTACAGTATTCAACGTTTATGTGTGCATTAAATGTTTTTGATAATAATGGGGAATATGGAACAGCCTACTGGTTATCTACTTCGATGGTGGTACCGTTACACTTCTTTATTATTGCTGTTTTACCGCCATCTTCAGTAGATCTTCTTCTATATTGTGGGTAACCATCATTGCCAGTAATTGTGCTGGATACTAAAAGTCGAGGATATTGCTTTGTGAACCTTCCTTTCGCCATGCATGGTAAATTTTCGTTCAGTGCACCGCAAGGTCCATTTATGACGTCACCTATATGTATGACTACAGAAACATGACGTCACCTGACAGACACACAGACAGATAACTTATTTTTATATATATAGATAGATATATATATCTATCTATATAAAAATAAGTTGTTTGTCTGTCTGTCGACTGACGTCATGTTTGTGTGTCGACTGACGTCATGTTTGTCGACTGATGTCATTATAAGGATTGAGCTGTATGTCGTCATGAAGTTGTTTGTCGTCTGACGTCATGTTTGTCGACTAACGAAACTACAGACCGGGACACCGGGACACAAATGACGTGTTATGTCTGTTATAACGTAATAGAGGCAACAATCTTGACAGGGCCTTTTGAGGGTGATGCTTTTCTTATTCCACACATTCTCATGATTCCAATGGATCTGCCTTTTCAACCTAAAAGATTGCAATTCCCAATTTGATTAGCATATTTAGTTTTCAGTCCAGAACCACTAAAGCTATTATGTAAATATCAAAAATATTTATGTTGTCTGAGCAATAATTTTTAGTTTTTATTTCAAAATAGAAAATTACCTGACAATTTTAGAATTATATCTATCTATATATATAAAAATAAGTTGTCTGTCTGTGGATCAGGTGACGTCATGTTTCTGTGTCGACTGGCGTCATGAAGTTAGTTGTCGTCATTTTTGCTATGACGGTGACGTCATTAAAGATATTTAAGACATATATGTTCACGTAGAAAAACTTGCTGCTGATAGAGAAAGTCAGAAAAGAAAGCGTGCCGAGGAATCAAAAGAACAGCAAGGAAACAGGCTTGAGGCTAAAGAACGCAAAACCGCGCAGTTAGATGATGATCCACCTGGACAGCGAGAGTCAAAACATATCAAAACTGAAAATGATAGCGATGATGATTGGGTTTGGAATCTTGACTTAATACAAAAGAAGAAAAAAACTAAAAAAGGTAAAAACTACAAAAAAAACTAAAAAGAAAATATATATATATATTTATATATATCATCTTTTCCACAAAAATAATAATTTAGTGCTTCTGCTTAAAAACAGCAATCGAATTGATGCCTCCTGATACGCAACTATCAACAAAGTGGCAATCGTTGTGGTCGGTGATCAGTTCTTACCTCGAGATAATATTCTTTATAGGCGAAACAATCAGTTGACAAGAATTGCTTAAACTCATCGATGCTACGATGCCCTACAATATCCTGACGAATATAAATGACGCCCGGGACACTCAAATAGAAATCACAGACTGGGACACCGGGACACAAATGACGACGGGGAAACAGGGAATATAAATGACGACCCGGACACAGGGACACAACTACAACGGGGACGCCGGGGGCACAGGGGGATATATAAATGACGACGGCAACAAAGGAAATGGTCGATTAGCAATCACCATCAACAAAGCTCAAGGGCAATCAATAGAATCATGAGGTATAGATCTGAATACGGATTGTTTTCCCATGGACCATTATGCGTTGCTTGTTCAAGAGTCGGTAAACCTGACAATCTATTTATATGCACAGACGATGGGACAGCAAAGAATGTTGTATATTCGCAAGTTTTACGTAGTTAAAAACATATATATATATATATATATATACTAGCTGTTGGGGTGGCGCTTCGCGCCACCCCAACACCTAGTTGGTGGGGGCGCTTCGCGCCCCCCCCCCCCAAGCCCCCCCGCGCGCGTAAGTCGTTACGCGCCATATTAGTTACGCGCCATTGTAGTTGTGTCCCTATGTCCCACCTGTGAATCGACCATTCCCTGAGTCGCCATCGTCATTTATATATCCCCCTGTGCACCCCGGCGTCCCCTTTGTAGTTATGTCCCTGTGTCCCGGTCGTCGTCATTTATACTCCCTGTGTCCCGGTGCTTTGTTGATTGCTAATCGAACATTCCTTTTGTCCCGGTCGCTTTCTCTGAGTGTCGTCATTTATTTACAGTTTCATTTCAGTTTTTTTCTTTTATAGTTTTTTCTTTTCTTATTTTTTTCTTTTTTAGTTTTTCTTTCTTAAGTTTCTTCTTTTTATTGATAATAAACCTCAATATTTTGGGTATCTGTTTTAAGGTTTTCGAATTACCTTAATCTTTTGTCAAAATATATTGAAACATTTGTGGAATTCCCAGTTTTTTTAGTTTTTTCTTTTTTTTTAGCTGTTTAGGTTTTTTTTAGTTTTTTTTTCTTTTTAGTTTTTTACCTTTTTATTTTTTTTACATTTTTCCTTTTTAAGTTTTTCTCTTTTTTTAATTTTTTATTTAGTTTTTTTTTAGTTTTTTCTTTTAAGTTTTGTTTTTAGTTTTTTACCATTTTTGTTTTTTCGAATTACTTTAACCTATTGTCAAAATATTTCGAAATATTTATGCAATTTCCAGTTTTTACATTCTAGTTTGTTTTCTTTTATATATATAGAAGATATAATCTGGCGTAATGGACAGACAACTTATTTTTATATATATTGTCAAAATATATTGAAATATTTGTGCAATTCCCAGTTTGTTTAGTTTTTTCTTTTTTTTTAGTTTTTTAGCTTTTTTAGTTTTTTTTAGTTTTTTATCTTTTTTATTTTTTTATGTTTTTTCTTTTTGGGTTTTTTCTTTTTTTTATTTTTTCAATTTTTAATTTTTTTTTTAGTTTTTTCTTTTTAGTTTTTTTTTAGTTTTTTACCATTTTTCTTTTTTCGAATTACTTTAATCTAGTTTTTACCTTTTTTAGTTTTTTTTAGTTTTTTAGATGAAAATTTTTTTTAGTTTTTTCCTTTTTTTCTTTTTAGTTTTTTATTGGTTTTTACCTTTATTTTAGCTTATTTTTCAGTTTTTTCCTTTTTTTTAGTTTTTTTTTATTTTTTATTTTTTTTAGTTTTTTACCTTTTTTTAGTTTTTTTAGTTTTTTTAGTTTTTTAGCTTTTTTACTTTTTTTTATTAGTTTTTAGTTTTTTTTTGTAGTTTTTGCCTTTTTTTAGTTTTTTCAGTTTTTTTTTAGTTTTTTATTGGTTTTTACCTTTATTTTAGCTTATTTTTCAGTTTTTTCCTTTTTTTTAGTTTTTTTTAGTTTTTAGTTTTTTTAGTTTTTTACCTTTTTTTAGTTTTTTTAGTTTTTTAGATTTTTTATTTTTTTTATTAGTTTTTAGTTTTTTTTGTAGTTTTTTCCTTTTTTTTAGTTTTTTTAGTTTTCCTTTTTTTTTAGTTTTTTTTTATTTTTTATTTTTTTTGAGTTTTTTACCTTTTTTTAGTTTTTTTAGTTTTTTTAGTTTTGTAGCTTTTTTACTTTTTTTATTAGTTTTTAGTTTTTTTTTGTAGTTTTTGCCTTTTTTTAGTTTTTTCAGTTTTTTTTTTAGTTTTTTATTGGTTTTTACCTTTATTTTAGCTTATTTTTCAGTTTTTTCCTTTTTTTTAGTTTTTTTTTAGTTTTTAGTTTTTTTAGTTTTTTACCTTTTTTTTTAGTTTTTTTAGTTTTTTAGCTTTTTTATTTTTTTTATTAGTTTTTAGTTTTTTTTGTAGTTTTTGCCTTTTTTTAGTTTTTTTAGTTTTTTAGCTTTTTTATTAGTTTTTAGTTTTTTTTGTAGTTTTCGCCTTTTTTTAGTTTTTTTAGCTTTTTAGCTTTTTTATTTTTTTTATTAGTTTTTAGTTTTTTTTGTAGTTTTTGCCTTTTTTTAGTTTTTTCAGTTTTGACGTCACCTGATCCAGTTTTTTCAGGTGACGTCACCTGATCCATCCACAGATCCACAGACAACTTATTTTTATATATATAGATATATATATATATATATATATATATATATATATATATATATATATATATATATATATATATAAACCAGACTTGCTGCTAAAAGAGAAAGTGAAAAAAGAAGGCGTGCCGAGGAACTACCAGAGCAACATGAAACCAGACTTGCTGCTAAAAGAGAAAGTGAAAAAAGAAGGCATGCCGAGGAACTATCAGAGCCACACGAAACCAGACTTGCTACTAAAAGAGAAAGTGAAAAAAGAAGGCGTGCCGAGGAATCATAAGACCAGCAAGAAATCAGGTTTGCTGCTGATAGAGAAAGTAAGAAAAGAAAGCGTGCCGAGGAATCAGAGCAACCTGAAAGTTATCGCCTGGCATTCAGGTACAGTCCAGTCGATGATTATAGCTTGAGTAGATGTGTTCGAATCGGGACTATGTCTAAAATTTGTCCCTATTGCAAGGCCTTGAAATTCAATGGTGAAACAATGGGAATGTGTTGCACCTCAGGAAAAGTTAAACTTCCTCTATTGACTGCACCACCAGAGCCATTGAAGACTTTCCTTACTGGAACTACGTCAGAATCTAAGCGTTTTTTGTTACAAATCAGAAAATATAACTCATGTTTCCAAAAGACGTCGTTTGGAGCCCAAATCGAAAATCCAGATCAATTTATGTCTACTTTCAAAATTAAGGGCAAATTTATCATAGAGCAGGGTCTCTTCTACCATTCTCAGGCGAGAATCAAAAATTTTTACAATTGTACTTCATCAGTGATAGAAATTCTGAATTGAATGCACGTTGCGAAATTTCTCCCAACGTTGAAAGGACAATCGTTTCCCAATTGCAACATCTTTTCCACGAAAATAATAATTTAGTGCGTCTGTTCAAAACAGCCATCGATTTGATGCCTACTGATACGCATAAAATTGTTATTTCCGCTGACAAAACGCCTCCTGGCCAACATGTAGGTAGAAACAATGCTCCAACTATCGACGAAGTGGCAATCGTTATGGTCGGTGATCAGTTTTTAACTCGAGATATTATTCTTCATAAGCGAAACGCTCAGTTGTTAAGAATTGCTGAAACTCATCGATGCTACGATGCCCTACAATATCCTATCATTTTTTGGGATGGAGCCGACGGCTATCACTTTAATATTAAATTGATGAATCCAGCCACTAACGAAGAAATGAATAAGAAATGCAGTGCAATGCATTATTATTCCTATAGACTAATGATTCGACAGGATGAAGAAAATTATATTTTAAAATGCAGTCAATTGTTTCACCAATTCGTCGTTGATATGTATGCTAAAATTGAATCAGAACGTTTGCTATATATCCGCCTGAATCAGACCAAGCTCCGCTCTGAACAATACATTCATTTGCGAGATGCAGTTATAAATGATGGTAATACCACAAACGTTGGAAGATTAACAATTTTACCTTCGTCATATGCTGGCAGTCCCCGTCATATGAATGAATATGCTCAAGATGCTATTGCGTATGTTCGTCTCTATGGTCGTCCAGATTTATTTATTACATTTACATTTAATCAATCTTGGGACAAGATACTGTAGCTTTTACTTCAAGGACAATCGGCGGTTCATAGACATGACATTACGGCCCGTGTCTTCCGGCAAAAGTTGAAATCACTGATAAACCACATGGTAAATTTTGAAGTGTTTGGGTCAGTGCGATGCTGGATGTACTCAGTGGAATGGCAAAAACGAGGTTTGCCACACGCACATATACTAATCTGGCTACATAAAAAAATTACTTCGAACGAAATTGATGATGTGATTTCCGCTGAAATACCTGATGAAAATGTCGATAAGGGGTTACATGATATTATTGTAAAAAATATGATACATGGACCTTGCGGTGGACTGAACGAAAATTCACCATGCATGGCCAAAGGAAGGTGCACAAAGCAATATCCTCGACTTTTAGTATCCAACACAATTACTGGCAATGATGGTTACCCACAATATAGAAGAAGATCTACTGAAGATGGCGGTAAAACAGCAATAATAAAGAAGCGTAACGGTACCACCATCGAAGTAGATAACCAGTGGGTTGTTCCATATTCCCCATTATTATCAAAAATATTTAATGCACACATAAACGTTGAATACTGTAACTCCGTAAAGGCAATCAAACACATATGTAAATACGTCAACAAAGGCAGTGACATGGCAGTTTTTGGCTTGCAGCCCGAAATCAAAGATATCGACGAAATCGTACAATATCAGGCTGGAAGATACATAAGCAGTAATGAAGCTGTTTGGCGAATTCTTTCATTTCCGATACATGAACGTAGTCCAGCTGTTGTTCACTTAGCGGTACATTTACAGAATGGGCAACGTGTTTATTTCTCAGAAACCAACGTGCAACAAAGAGCCCTGAATCCACCGGATACAAAGTTAACCGGTTTCTTTTCGCTTTGCAAAAATGATTCTTTTGCAAAAAACTGCTGTATACTGAAGTGCCTTCGTATTACACGTAGAATACTAAAAATAAAGTATTTGGACATCGAAAAAAGGGTAAGTCAGTCGACGGCCAACCTACCATCTTCGAAGATACCACGATAGGAAGACTCTACACCGTTCACCCCGTATACGTCCTGAAATTGAGTCTACTGGGAGCTTTCCGTTTCCAATTGCTAGCAATTGATCTGAAAATGTTTGACCAGAGTCATCGTTTTGCAATCGGACACGCATATCTGTACTTAATTTTAATGTTTTTACGTGTGCCCATAAATTAGAATTTTCCAGGCAAGCATAAATTTCGTCTGCAGGAGTTGATCTAGGTATTATAGGTAATGCTTGCCTGAAATCTCCCGCAAGCAATATTAATGTGCTGCCAAAGGGTTTTGACTTCCCTCGCAAATCTTTCAAGCATTGATCCAGAGCCTCGAGCGATTTTTTCTGTGCCATTGTGCACTCATCCCAAATAATAAGTTTACATTGCTGCAATACTTTACTCATCCCAGGTGATTTGGAAATATTGCACGTGGGAGTTTCTGTAGAATGCAAATTCAGAGGTAATTTCAAAGCGGAATGAGCAGTTCTTCCACCAGGCAGCAATGTTGCGGCTATTCCGGACGACACAATTGCCAACGCTATATCATTTTTTGATCGAATTGATGCCAGAATCAGTTTTATCACAAACGTTTTACAAGTACCTCCTGGCGCATCCAAAAAGAAAATTTCTCCAACGTTGTTATCGACAAAATGAATTATCGTATCATAAATGTCTTTTTGTTCCGACGTTAACTTGGAAATGTTATTTTGTACATACGACAATAGATCACTCGTACTGTAACTTTGTTCACGATCCAATTCTACACATGTCGAAACAGCAGCGATACGGTTTGGTGAAGGCATTCCCAAATCCTGAAGAGGTATGTTTGCCATACGTACGCAAAATCTATCTATCTATATATATAAAAATAAGTTGTCTGTCTGTGTGTCTGTCTGTGGATCAGGTGACGTCATGTTTCTGTGTTGACTGATGTCATGAAATTAGTTGTCGTCATTTTTGCTTTGACGGTGACGTCATTCAAGATATTTAAGACATATGTTCACGTAGAAATCTATTAATGTTTAAGTTTACAATGACTGATGAACTTACCATGGCAAAAGCCGATGAAGATGCTCAAAGAGTCTATGCCGAAAAACTTGCTGCTGATAGAGAAAGTCAGAAAAGAAAGCGTGCCGAGGAATCAAAAGAACAGCAAGGAAACAGGCTTGAGGCTGATAGAGAAAGAAAGAACAGAAAGCGTGCCGAGGAATCAAAAGAACAGCAAGGAAACAGGCTTGAGGCTGATAGAGAAAGAAAGAACAGAAAGCGTGCCGAGGAATCAAAAGAACAGCAAGGAAACAGGCTTGAGGCTGATACACAAATCGGGACAATGTCTAAAATTTGTCCCTATTGCAAGGCCTTGAAATTCAATGGTGAAACAATGGGAATGTGTTGCGCCTCAGGAAAAGTTAAACTTCCTCTATTGGCTGCACCACCAGAGCCATTGAAGACGAATGAATGCTTGCCTGAAAAATTCTAATTTATGGGCACACGTAAAAATATTAAAATTAACTACAAATATGCGTGTCCGATTGCAAAACGATGACTCTGGTCAAACATTTTCAGATCAATTGCTGACAATTGGAAACGGAAAACTCCCAGTAGACTCAATTTCAGGACGTATACAACTACCTGCTGATTTCTGTAATTTAGTGACGTCCAAAAATGAATCGATTGAAAAAGTATTTCCGGATATTCTAAAAAAATTATAAAAATAATAAATGGCTAAGTGAAAGAGCGATTCTCGCACCCAAAAATATAGACGTCCACGAAATCAACAATATTGTTTTGACCAAGATTCGAGACCAGGCAGTCCTTTACAAGTCAGTCGACACAGTTTTGGAACCAAATGAAGCGGTTAATTATCCATCTGAATTTTTAAATTCCATAGATCTTTCAGGGTTTCCACCACACGTGCTACAACTAAAAATAGGCGTACCAATAATACTTTTAAGAAATATAAACCCACCAAAGCTTTGCAATGGCACTCGACTTGCCGTAAAAAATAACAATGGAAAACCTAATAGAGGCCACAATCTTCACAGGGCCTTTTGAGGGTGAGGCTGTTCTTATTCCTCGCATTCTTATTTTTCCAACGGATCTGCCTTTTCAATTTAAAAGATTGCAATTCCCAATTCGATTAGCATTTGGAATCACCATTAACAAAGCTCAAGGTCAATCATTAGAAAAATGTGGTATAGATCTTAATACTGATTGTTTTTCCCATGGACAATTGTACGTTGCATGTTCGAGGGTCGGTAAACCTGACAATTTATTTATATGCAGCGACAATTGGACAGCGAAGAATGTTGTATATTCGCAAGTTTTACGCAGTTAATTTGTATTGTATCTATCTATCTATCTATCTATATAAAAACGAGTTGTGTGTATGCATGTTTGTTTGTTTGTAAAAAGAGCGTTTGCATATGATGTCATTATTAGTACATACGGCTTTGTATATGCAGAGACAATGGGAAAGCCAAGAATGTTGTATATTCGCAATTTTTACGTAGTTTAACTCCTGCAGACGAAATGAATGCTTGCCTAAAAAATTCTAATTTATGGGCACACGTAAAAATATTAAAATTAACTACAAATATGCGTGTCCGATTGCAAAACGATGACTCTGGTCAAACAGTAGACTCAATTTCAGGACGTATACAACTACCTGCTGATTTCTATAATTTAGTGACGTCCAAAAATGAATTGATTGAAAAAGTATTTCCGAATATTCTAAACAATTATAAAAATAATAAATGGCTAAGTGAAAGAGCGATTCTTGCACCCAAAAATATAGACGTCCACGAAATCAGCAATATTGTTTTGACCAAGATTCGAGACCAGGCAGTCCTTTACAAGTCAGTCGACACAGTTTTGGAACCAAATGAAGCGGTTAATTATCCATCTGAATTTTTAAATTCCGTTGATCTTTCAGGGTTTCCACCAAACGTGCTACAACTAAAAATAGGCGTACCAATAATACTTTTAAGAAATATCAACCCACCAAAGCTTTGCAATGGCACGCGACTTGCCGTAAAAAAAAACAATGGAAAACCTAATAGAGGCCACAATCTTGACAGGGCCTTTTGAGGGTGAGGCTGTTCTTATTCCTCGCATTCCCATGATTCCAACGGATCTGCCTTTTCAATTTAAAAGATTGCAAATCCCAATTCGATTAGTATTTGAAATCACCATTAACAAAGCTCAAGGTCATCCATTAGTAAAATGTGGTATAGATCTTAATACTGATCCCATGGACAATTGTACGTTGCATGTTCGAGGGTCGGTAAACCTGACAATCTATTTATATGCAGCGACAATGGGACAGCGAAGAATGTTGTATATTCGCAAGTTTTACGCAGTTAATTTGTATTGTATCTATCTATCTGTCTATCTATATAAAAACGAGTTGTGTGTATGCATGTTTGTTTGTTTGTTTGTAAAAAGAGCGTTTGCATATGACGTCATTATTAGTACATAAGGCTTTGTATATGCACAGACAATGGGAAAGCCAAGAATGTTGTATATTCGCAAGTTTTACGTAGTTTGAAACACATATATAAATCTATCTATATTCACAGGTGGGACACAGGGACACAACTACAATGGCGCGTAACTAATAAGGCGCGTAACAACTTACGCGCGCGGGGGGGCTTGGGGGGCGCGAAGCGCCCCAACAACTAGGTGTTGGGGTGGCGCGAAGCGCCACCCCAACAGCTAGTATATATATATATATATATATATATATATATATATATATATATATATATATATATATATATATACATATATATATATATATATATATATATATATATATATATATATATATATATATATATATATATATATATATATATATATATATATATATATATATATATATGTTTTTAACTACGTAAAACATGCGAATATACAACATTCTTCGCTGTCCTATTGTCTGTGCATATAAATAGATTGTCAGGTTTACTGACTCTTGAACATGCAACATATAATTGTCCATGGGAAAAACAATCCGTATTCAGATCTATGCCTCATTATTCTAATGATGTGTCCCTGTGTCCCGGTCGTCATTTATATTCCCTGTGTCCCGGTCGTCATTTGTGTCCCGGTGTCCCAGTTTGTAATTTCTCTTTGAGTGTCCCGGTCGTCATTTATATTCCCTGTGTCCCGGTGTCCCGGTCGTCATTTACCCTCGGCGTCCCTGTTGTATTTGTGTCCCTGTGTCCCGGTCGTCATTTATATTTCCTGTGTCCCGGTCGTGATTTGTGTCTGGGTGTCCCAGTCTGTAATTACTCTTTGAGGTTCCCGGTCGTCATTTATATTCCCTGTGTCCCGGTTGTCATTTGTGTCCCGGTATGTAATTTCATCAGTTGACAAACATGACGTCAGTCGACAAACAACTTCATGACGCATACAGCTCAATCCTTATAATGACGTCAGTCGACACAAAAACATGACGTCACTCGACACACACACACACACACTGACAACTTATTTTTATATATATAGAAGATAGATATATATATATATATCTATCTCGATTCACAGGTGGGACACAGGGACACAACTACAATGGCGCGTAACTAATATGGCACGTAACAACTTACACGCGCGGGGGGGCTTTGGGGGGCGCGAAGCGCCCCACAAACTAGGTGTTGGGGTGGCACGAAGCACCACCCCAACAGCTAGTTCAATATAAACATTTGCAGCTCAAAAAAGTACCGTTATACTGTGGCTCAAAGAGAAAATACCCCTAGTATCAAAGAAAAATTATCCTATATCACCAAAAAGGGAACACCAGAGCAACGCAAAACCAGGCTTGTGGCTGAAAGAGAAAAGGCCAGATTAGGAATGTCCAATTTACGTCAACGAAGGCGTATCAAGGAACACCAGAGCAACGCGAAACCCGCCTTGCAGCTGAAAGAAGGCTTGTCAAGGAATCACCAGAACAACGTGAAACCAGGCTTACGGCTGACAGAGGAAGTAAAAAAAAAAGAAGGCGTGTCGATGTATTACAAAAGCAACGCGTGTATAATCGCCTGGCATTCAAATACTGCCCTTCCGATGATTATAGCTTGAGTCTGGATGTTCAAATTGGGACTATGTCTGAAATTTGTCCCTATTGCAAGGCATTGAAATTTAATGGCGAAACAATGGGAATGTGTTGCGCCTCAGGAAAAGATAAGCTTCCTCAACTGGCTGCACCACCTGAGCCACTGAATACTTTGCTTACTGGAAATACGTCTGAATTGAAGCGTTTTTTTATCAAACATCAGGAAATGCCGTCAATTGTTTCATCAATACATCGTTGATATGTCTGGAAAGATTGAACTGCGGACGAAATGAATACTTGCCTGAAAAATTCTTATTTATGGGCACAAGTAAATACATTAAAATTAACTATACATATGCGTGTCTGATTGCAAAACGATCACTCTGGTGAAATATTTTCAGATCAATTGCTGGCAACTGGAAACGGAAAACTCCCAGTTGACTCAATTTCAGGACGTATACAACTGCCTCCTGAATTCTGTAATTTAGTGACGTCAAAAAATGATTAGGTTGTAAAGGTATTTCCAAATATTCTAACCAATCATAAAAATCACAAATGGACAAGTGAACGAGCGATTCTGGCAGCCGAGAACAAAGACGTCCATGAAATCAACAATATTATTCTGACCAAGATTCGAGACCAGGCAGTCATTTACATGTCAGTCGACACAGTTCTGGAATCAAATGAAGTGGTTAACCATCCACCAGAATTTTTAAATTCCCTAAATCCCCACGGGCTTCCACCACATGTGCTATAACAAAAATAGGCGTAAAAATAATCATGTTGCAATATATTAACCCACCAAAGCTTTGCAACAGCATGCAGAGTCGGTAAACCAGACAATCTATTTATATGCACAGACAATGGGACTATGAAGAATGTTGTATATCCACAAGTTTTACGCAGTTAAAAATCAGCACCTTGCATACGTGTTGCTTTAGGGGGGGGGGGGGGTAGGCTTGCAGGTCAGAGAGAAATTACCAAAAGAAAGTATGTCAATGTATTACAAGAGCACGTGAAACCAAGCTTGAGACTGAAAGAGAAAGTAAAAAAAAAGCATGTATGTCAAGGAATTACCAGAGTATATCAGAGGAATTACCAGTTGCATATCCGCAAGTTTTCCGCAGATAAAGATTAGCACCTTGCACATGTATTGATGGGGCACATTGCAGAAAAAAAAGAAAAGAAAAAAATAGTAAAAAAAAGAAGAAAAAAAACTAAAAAAAGTAACACTAAAAAACTAAAAAGAAAATGAAGAAAAACACTAAAAAAACTAAAAAACTAAAAAAATGAGTCCAAGCAAATTCAGCCCCAGATTTTGCTTACAGGTCCAGTGGACATTGTCCATCACACATCAGCCCATAATCAATCCAATTCTTTCATCCCTTTGTTCTATGACTATCTACCTTAGTTCTGCACGACGAGTTCTACCTTAGTTCTGTTGATGCGTGACGGACAATGTTCACTTGACTTGCATACAAAATATGGGACTGAACTTGCTTGGACTCGCAGGCAAACAAGTGAAACTTAAGCCTAATAGGCTTGGCCTTCATTTGTGCCATTCATTCAGGGAAGGACAGTTCTGGCTTTCTCTCGAGATTTCGTTAATAAGAAATGACCTATTTCCATGAAAAATGCAGAAAACTAGCTAATTCATATGATTTATTCAGAAAAGCACAGTTCTCATTTCTCCATAGATTTTGCTGCCAAAAAAGGACTCAATCTAAATAAAGCATTCTGAACTGAATGATGTCTGGAGTACCACATGTTTGATTATCAAGTAAATAATCAATAGGTAAGATAAAGGAAACAGAAAGAGATTTTTGCCTATCCATCTCAAAGAACTTAACAAAATGTTTCCTGTTGTATAGAAACCACATTATCCAGCTAGTTGCATATGCATTAATATTAAAGTATGAACACTTACAGAAAGATTTATGTGAAATACTTTGCCAGAAGCCTCAGCAAGGTCAAGAAATAGTATACCTACACAAAGTCTCTCAATATGCAGTTTAGTTACACAAGAATCAAAAGGATTGGTTTCAACATTTTCCCCAGAGCAGGAACCATGTTGATTAGTCTATTTGATAACGAATGTTCAACATGAAGGTGATGAAGACATTTACAACACCTGTATTCACAATACCCTTATGAGGTTAAGCACCTATTGTGGTTAAATTTACTGGTTGGTAATTACTCACTACATCTGTGGAGCCACTTTTGTGAATTGCAGTGTTATAAGACTTGTCTAGTAAATAAAAACTGTGTTATTAATTGTCTACTTGATCTTTGGGCCAATACCTACTTTACTATACTATACCTACTACTTTTTTTTTTTTTTTTTTTTTTTTTTTTTTTTTTCTTTTTTTTACAAGATTTGGAGACATATACAATCCCTTCTTAATTTACCTCTGAAATCTTTATGGATTTCTAATTTCATTTCACTTTTTTTTTATTTGTGCATGATAGCCTACATCAATCCTTTCTGAATGATTAGAAAATAGCTTTAACAGGCCACAATGAACAGTAGACTTTCTGGCTTGTGCTCCTACTTTACAAAAGAATGCTGAATTGTTGCACTGAACAGTATGAAGTTAATTCCTGCTGCATCAGAATCTCTTGGGCTCTTGGGTATGTGAACAATGTAGTAAGATTTCACTTGGAAACTACCAACTATAACAACAGCATTCCTACTTCATTCTTATCAGCAAAGCTTTGTTTGATAAGAACGGATTTGTTTAGATGCATCCAGTTTATTCCATAGTAGTCATACTGTAAAATTTTGGGCAGGGGGGGGGGAGGTAGGAATATTATTCAATTGTATTGAAAATCTGCCTAATTTTGCATTCTACAGAGCTTAAACCATCCTGACTCTCATCCTGGTACAAACTTGAATATGGACACATTTTTATTAGCCATTTAAAAGAAAATAAGAATTTTACTATAATAAATTTTGTTGTAACTGCTTGTTGTAAAAATAAATTCATTTTGATCTTATTTATTAGAGAGTTCTGTTTTGTTGTTAAAAAATAAACAAAATAGGACATAAAAACTATCGCAATCATATTTTTTGACTGATTGAGTTTATACCGGTTCTGAGGATTTAATTGACGTGTCTTCATGACCAGAAACTTTAAAGAAGATCAGTACAAAAAATTAAATATTTAGGAATTAGAATAATCATAACATAATTTTTACAGCCACGTTTGTTGACTGATTGAGCTAATCCTAGTTTGGAAATTTTATTTGAGGTATTTTCAGGACTTGTAACTTTAAAAAAGATCAATATAGATAAAAAGAATATTTCACAATAAGAATAAATATGGTAATGCTTTTCTTCCAAATTTATTACCCTTTATAAGACCCCCTCCCCAAGTGAAAATATAAATATGCTTCACTCCTTCTACCTTGTCTAATATTCTCTTGAAGTTACAACTGGGTGTCTTAAGCTGTTCATTTTCATTCCAAATACATTGCAGATATAGTATTTTGATAGTCTGGATACATATAATGTCATTTGATTTAGTTCCCATCTTTCCCCCAAAACTAAGTTCAGTGTCCATTTTCACTTCCCCCTCAACCTCTTCAACATTCCCTAAAAGTTTCAATTTAATACCAAAAGCTGTTTCCAAGATACATTCCCATAAATGCTAATTTGACAACATGGCAGCTCATAGTATGAATAATAAGTCTTATAGGAGCAGTGCAAAAACATTATTTATGCATGGATTGGAGTCACAAATCAGTCAGGCCTTCCCTATTTCCCAAAAAACAAAGTTGAATTTCTCTTGCCCAACAATCTCTCTTTCTCTCTCCAAAAGGGCCTGAAAGTTTTAATTTCACCCCCAAGCCATTTTAAAGGTAATGCTGACATGCTGTTTTATTAACCTGAATACATAGAGTGTCTTTCAAATTACCCCACATTTCCTAGTCAAAATTGAACAGAGCTACAGAGCTTACACCACCTGAGCCACCTACCCTTTTAGCCATCAAACATGCCTGATTGGCAATAAATCTAGTGACACCCAACAATGAAACCAAACTATCATGTATGTATGTAAATATTGATGATCCACTCATGATTTGTGACATGAATATCAAGTGAATGTTGTCTGGCAACATCTATAGGTTCGTCAATCTTAGTTGCTAGAAGACACAATTTAAGGTAATTTAAGCTAATATTGCCTCAAAGTTATAATTAGAGCCTTTAAGCAATTCCCAAAATACTGGAAATAACTTAAGCAATCAGGTGCACATATCCTTGTTTGATTTACTCAAGTGCATATTTTGTTTCCTGAGTACACTCTTGTGAACATTGACTGATGTGATCTCTTTTGTTACTTACAAATGGTCCTAAATATTATGACTTATGTTTAAACAAGCTCAATATATTCTATGAGCACTGACTTCATTCTCTGAAAAACAGACAAAGAGTTGCTGTTCATGGAAGAAAGGTGAATTTCCTTGCTATATTACATGTGGACTGTAATAATACAAATCATGCTTTGGTAAACATTCTTGGAACAGGGTTAGGTTAGGAAAATGGGCAAAATTATAGCAGTTCATATAATTGGCTTTCCTATGAAGTGAATAGACCACTTCATGCCTTTTTTATGCTTTTTATGAATATAATAATTGCTTCTACCTTAAATTGAGATTTAAGCACTTTTTGAGCTCTTAAAAATGACAAATTTTCAAAAAATTATGACTGTTCATATAACTGACTTATCAATAAAGCAAACATACCACTTGATGCCTTTTTTATGTTCTTTACTAATATAGTAGTCAATTCTACCACAAATTCAAATTAAAACACTTTTTGGGCTCTTAAGAATGACAAATTTTAATTAAAGTATGACTTATCATTTGTTTTCTACAAAATAATACAATGTTTTCTCAGCATCATCTTTTCCACCATTTTTGAAAAAATAATCCTACATTTTCTCAGTGCTAGAATTATTTATAATAAGGTTAGTTTAGGTTAGGTTAAAAAGTGATTAAATTTGAATTTGAGGTAGAAGCAACTATTATATTCATAAAGAGCATAAAAAGGGCATCAAGTGATATTTTCACTTTATTGGTAAGCCAGTTATGTGAACTGCTATAATTTTACTGGAAAATGAAACTTTCAGGGATGGGTCTAGAGGAAAAAGTATATCCCTGAAAGGTATTCTAAAGTACTCACCTCTACTCCTTCTCCCTCTAGAGGGCCCTGAAATTTGCCTACATGACAGGTCTATTACCTATTGAAATTTTGTCAAAATAACATTTTACCTTAATTTGCGGTTACAAGTCGCTTTTTCTCTGTCTTTAGTTCTGAAAATGTAATTCCTGTTAATTGAGTACAATTCTGAGCCATATTAATTTTTGTTTTCAAAATTTAGGAAATGTATTTATATATCTTTAAAACCTTATAAGTTGGGATTGAGCAAAGTTGTGAAGCTGAAAACAATTTTGTTGTACTTCATTCAAGCAGAAGATAGCCTATATTTTGCAAGAATTCAGTTTTATAACACACATATTTTTAAAGGTCATCAATGATCAGGACCCTCTAGAGGGAGACAGAGTGGAGGTAGATATTACAAAATACCTTCCCAGGACATACTTTAGCCTGTAGACCCATCCCTGAAAGTTTCATTTTCCTAACCTAACCCCTTTCCAAAATAGCAAGAAGCCACTAAACTAGAATTTTACCAAAAGGAATCATAAGTAAATAAGCTCACCTGTCTACATTTTACAAGATGAATTTGAAAACGCAGCGGACGGACCAAGTGATGAGGGTTATATGGACAGACCCAGTCACCATTCTTTAAAACTGTCACTCCTAGCATGTTGTGACTTTGAATTTTTTTGGGTAGAAAAACGGGGTAGGACGATTTCCAATTGATCCGTTTGACCATTTCCATATTCTCCTTGAAGCACATTTAAATGCCCTTTCCATATATAGGGTTGCAAATTCGATTTTGAAACAAAAGGAATTTCCAATTGGATGATGAAACATGGTTTATTATCTTTTTAGTACAAGATTTTGGAAAATAGCCCTTACTGTCACAATTTCGCCCAGGCTCCTCTCGCCTTGAGCGGTTAGACCAAAACTAAAATATGATATAGATGTCTATTTCTGAGTGTCCAATCTTAAAATGGTGTATAAAAGACCGTATATTATGTTGCCTTCTGTCTATGTGTGATAAGGATAATAAGCGCTAGAAGCCTGAGAAACTAAAGGTATGCAAGCGCAAGCACCGAATTGATTGGTATCAAAGAAATATTTTAAGTCGGGCGTCTGTATTACATATGGTTTATTTCTGGGTTAGACATAAGCATTTTTCTTGAAAGCTTGAAAGTAAAGCCAGCTTACATTTTCATTCTTTTTTCATTATTCACGATGAACGTAAAGCTGCCAAACCTTTGTTCGTGACAAGACAAGAACCGGATAGATTTAAAAATAAATCCAGAACTCTAGTGGAAAGTATTTATGGCAAAAGAATTTTGACGTTAAGTTCAAATAATGGTGATTATGACTCTGATACAGTCTTGAAACCCTCTAACCCGTCTAGTAAACTTAGGTCTTGGCTATTTATTTCTGTTTTAACTGCTCTAAGTGAAGTCCTTGAAAAACTTATTCTTTCAACAAATGAACAATTTCCTGAAATTAGTTATATCCTTTCAAAAGAGCAGACGGACCTCAAAAAAGGTTGTAGCTCCATAGACAACATTATGCGCATGGTAACTGATGTTAGCAGTTTTCGTAGACACTTCACAGTGGTTGTCCTGTTTGATTGATCAGATGCCTACAAAAACATAATACTCAATAGACTGTCGTAAACTGTAATTAACCTTGATTTCCTTTACCCTTTTATAGGTTCTATAAAATCTTTTCTATTGGACAGATGTTTTTATGATAACAAAATGAGACGAAAGGGGAGATTTTTGTTTCTGCTGGAAGTGCCATCCCTCAAAATACTATATTGAGCCCTTTTCTTTTCAATTTATATATTTCAGAATTCCAAGTACCTCATTCAACGTTTGGCGTTCGTGCTGATGATCCGAATATTCGAAAGTCTACGTGGGACATTAATCTTCTTCAAAGACTCATTCAAAATGATGTCAAAATATATTATAGATTCTCTTCATCTCTTTGTCTCTCGATTTTAATCAGCAAAACTAGGCTAAGTATCAAAGTAAAGCAAAATAAAAAAAAAGAGTATCAAAGCAATAGACCCTTTGAATCTAGACAGAGCCTTATCTTGGTGTACCACTGGAGTTGCTAACCCCTCATATCCTTGTAATACATCCAAATAAAGCCCTGCCCCCGTGTAATATTCGAGTCGCTAACCCCTCTTATCTCTGTAATACATCCTTGCAGAGCCATAGTATTTTCTAGAAACATTACATGCTAAGTTTATTTCCTCGGTGAAACGATAAAACGAATGTTGTCACGCACAAGGCCTTATCTGAGCTTCCAGCGATGAAAAAATACCTGGAAAATCATCGTGAATATACAAATATTTGATATGAAAGAATCAGGCAAGATGTCAGGCATGAAGGAATTTTAACAAGGAGTCAAATATACAAGAGGTCAGTAACCTTTATATATATATATATATATATATATATATATATATATATATATATATATATATATATATATATATATATATATATATATATATATATATATATATATATATATATATATCATGAAAAGAGAAATCACCAATGCAACAGCACAAACATATAAAAAAAAAAGAGACAGAAGGAGAAAAGGAAGACTGTTTTCCTAAATTAGTGATTACTATAGACCAGCACTTGAATGAGGCCTTAACCCTACTCATCCATACAATCACATTGGTCAAACAGCATAGCCAAACACAATCAACCATAAAGAATAATCCATGGACAGGCAGTCATGTCGTCAATAAGTATAAGTTGTCATTTACCAAACAATAGAAAAAATAATAAATACAAATAATTCAGAGGCAACAACCCAACACAAGGGCTCATCAGGAAAATACACTGGCCTATAGGGTTTCGCCACTTTAAATTCTCTACCCAGCCAAGTGTTGTGGCTACCACAGAATATCCATGGAATCCCCGTGTCAGGTATCACCCCCAAAATACATGCCTATGAAAAAAAACAGCAAATGTAAAACAACCAAGTAACACCAAAACAAGCTTATCCTGTTAATATAGCCCTCTTTTTAGCAACAATAGGTTAACTAAATATGATAAAATTTACCAAATCACAAGTATTAACACATTGAAAAAAAATGAACTAAACAATTATAGAATTCATCTTTGCCATGTGGCTATTTTCAAAATAAATGGTGCTGCATCATCATTTGTCGAACCTCCGAAATTAGTTGTAAATTTCTTTAAGTATTTCCAGATAATTCTTTTGATATTTATTTAAAAGTTCGTTATAATGAAAAATAATTTTTTTAAATTGCCAAGTTAATTTATTTGCAGAAAAACCTCTTGATATCAATTTTTGGCTTAAGATTTTACATCTATTTTTAAAATCAATATAATTACTACAAATCCTTGCATAACGAAGTAACTGTGAGAAAAACGCAGAATATGTGATATTTGAGTGTATATTACTTTCAGGGAATGGGAAACTAATCACTTCAAAGCCAAAATCATCCGTTTTATTATACATTTTAAAACTTAATTTATTATTATCACAAATATTAACATTTAAATCTAAGAAATGATCTTCATGACCAGCGCCATGACTAGGTTCAAGAGTAAGCTCTGATGGATATATATTTTTAGAAATATCAATGAAATCTTTACAATTTAAGACCAAAATATCATCTAAACATCTTTTATTATTCGACAAAACATGTTTTAAATTATTTGGATTATTCTTATCCGTCATATATGTATATTCTAGTTGACTTAAAAACAAGTCAGCTATAAATGGGCTGGCATTCCCCCCCATGGGAATTCCAATGATTTGCTTGTACAAATCACCACCAAATCTTATATAAGTATTGTATAAAACAAATTCTAACTCAAAAATCATATCCAAGCTGTAACATCTCAAGTTAACTGTGGTATTAAAGCAATTTGTCCATATAGCTTTTTTATTATAAGTGTCTATTTTTAAGAACCTTTTACTAGATAAGAGGGGAGATTTCTTGATAACAGTTTTTAAATTATCTAACACTACATTAAGTGATAAATTAGTATACATTGTCGCAAAATCGAAAGACTCAATTCTTTTAGCTGAAACCATTGTTAAAGACTCTATCACCTGCAGTGAATTATTAACACTCCAATATGGATTAAAATTCGAAAACTTTTTAATACCAGAACAATAGGTTTTAAGTTTATTTACAATTTCCTTTAAAATTAAAGAGAGGTCAGTAGCAGCAATGCGGGTTGGACATTTAGCTGCTCCAGCAATAAACCGTGGTTTAGGGGGATTCATATGAAATTTTACAGTCCAATATAGGAAAGGGAACTTTTTATCATTGTCATTTATTTTATTATTACAATTTTTAAAAAGTATTTCTTCAGTCTTGTCAATTAAATTCTCATCCTCTAAATTTACCTTTTCGTAAACATTAGTTGTGCATAACTCCCTTTTTAAGATATCACAATACAGCTTCTGACAAATTATGGCAAAATTATTATTAGCTTTATCCACTGGCACAATTACAAATTCATTCTGTAGATTAGCGATTGCTTGTTTAATCTTCGCATTATAAAATAATGATTTAGTGTTACTATTTTTTAAATTAGAATATATTTTATTTCTTATTCTACTAATAATTAAATTCTTCCAACTTTGAAAACTCTCTTTACTTTTATTCTCTTTCTTACACCACTTATCAATAAATAAATCAAAATCATTTTCCAAGCCATCAAGAACACTCGATGGTTTCAGATGATGAGAAAGACAGAAATTAGCCCCTTTATTCATTATAATTTGAAGATTATCTTGCTTTATTATTGACAAGTCCCTGTTATAACATGTTTGTAAGTAGGATTTACAAATGGGCCAAGTTGCTTACAATTAAAAACCGGTTTCCAATTTATATCACTATCTAATCTTTTAAGTATTAAATTATAATTAAAAATAATTTGCCCAATAGTTTTTGAAAATTTATAAGTTAAAACTGGAATCTTTTAAGTATTAAATTATAATTAAAAATAATTTGCCCAATAGTTTTTGAAAATTTGTAAGTTAAAACTGGAATCTTTTAAGTATTAAATTATAATTAAAAATAATTTGCCCATTGGTTTTTGAAAATTTATAAGTTAAAACTGGAATCTTTTAAGTATTAAATTATAATTAAAAATAATTTGCCCAATAGTTTTTGAAAATTTATAACTCAAAACTGGAGTCTTTTAAGTATTAAATTATAATTAAAAATAATTTGCCCAATAGTTTTTGAAAATTCATAAGTTAAAACTGGAATCTTTTAAGTATTAAATTATAATAAAAAATAATTCGCCCAATAGTTTTTGAAAATTTATAAGTTAAAACTGGAATCTTTTAAGTATTAAATTATAATTAAAAATAATTTGCCCCATAGTTTTTGAAAATTTTTAAGTTAAAACTGGAATCTTTTAAGTATTAAATTATAATTAAAAATAATTTTTATTATTTTTAATTATAATTAAAAATAATTAAAAATAATAATATATATATATATATATATATATATATATATATATATATATATATATATATATATATATATATATATATATATATATATATATATATATATATACTAGCTGTTGGGGTGGCGCTTCGCGCCACCCCAACACCTAGTTGGTGGGGCGCCACAAAAACTGGAGTCTTTTAAGTATTAAATTATAATTAAAAATAATTTGCCCAATAGTTTTTGAAAATTTATAAGTTAAAACTGGAATCTTTTACGTATTAAATTATAATAAAAAATAATTTGCCCAATAGCTTTTGAAAATTTATAAGTCAAAACTGGAATCTTTTGAGTATTAAATTATAATTAAAAATAATTTGCTTAATAGTTTTTGAAAATTTATAAGTTAAAACTGGAATCTTTTAAGTATTAAATTATAGTTAAAAATAATTAGCCCAATAGTTTTTGAAAATTTATAAGTTAAAACTGGAATCTTTTAAGTATTAAATTATAATTAAAAATAATTTTTATTATTTTTAATTATAATTAAAAATAATTAAAAATAATATATATATATATATATATATATATATATATATATATATATATATATATATATATATATATATATATATATATATATATATATATATATATATATATATATATATACATATATATATATATATATATATATATATATATATATATATATATATATATATATATATATATATATATATATATATATATATATATATATATATATATTTATATATATATATATATATATATATCTATCTATATATATATATATAAATAAGTTGTCTGTCTGTCTGTCTGTGGATTAGGTGACGTCATGTTTCTGTGTCGGCTGACGTCATGTTTTCGACTGACGTAATTACAAAATTACATTGGGACACAAATGACGACCAGGACACCGGCACATAGGGAATATAAATGACGACCGGGACACTCAAAGAGAAAGCGACCGGGACACAAGGAATGTTCAATTAGCAATCACCATCAGCAAAACACCGTCAACAAACCATCACAAATGACGACAAGGACACAGTGAGTATAAATGACGACCAGGACATAAGTAAAAAAAAAAACTAAAAAAAGGTAAAAACTACAAAAAACTAAAAAGAAAAAAACAAACTAAAAACTAATAAAAAAAACTAAAAAAGCTAAAAGACTAAAAAAACTAAAAAATAAAAAAAACTAAAAAAAGGAAACAAAAAGAAAAATAAAGGAGAAAAACAAAACTAAAAAAAAAAAAATAAAAAAAAAACTAAAAAGAAAAAAAAAAAAAACTAAAAAAACTAAAAAAATGTAAAAACCAAAAAAAACTAAAAAGAAAAAAGGGGAAAAATACAAAAATTTATTTCATCATTTACCATTTCAAAAACGAATGTATAT
The DNA here is from genome assembly GCF_032884065.1 of Artemia franciscana. Classification (NCBI taxonomy): domain Eukaryota; kingdom Metazoa; phylum Arthropoda; class Branchiopoda; order Anostraca; family Artemiidae; genus Artemia; species Artemia franciscana. The sequence goes on from NC_088877.1 coordinate 28,677,760, forward strand.
ACAGACTGGGACACCGGAATACAAATGACGACCCGGACAAAGGGAATATAAATGACGACCGGGACACAGGGACACAACTACAACGGGGACACCGGGGGGCACAGGGGGATATATAAATGACGATGGGGACACAGAGAATGTTCGATTAGCAATCACCATCAACAAAGCTCAAGGGCAATCATTAGAATCATGAGGTATAACTAAAAAAAACTAAAAAAAAGGCAGAAAACTAAAACCTAAAAAAAAGACCAATTCAAAAACGAATGTATATACAGACTGGGACACCGGGACACGAATGACGGCCGGGACACCGGGACACAAGCAATATAAATGACGCCCAGGACACTCAAAGAGAAATCACAGTCTGGGACACCGGGACATAAATGACGACGGCGACACAGGGAATCGTCGATTAGCAATCACCATCAACAAAGCTCAAGGGCAATCATTAGAATCATGAGGTATAGATCTGAATACGGATTGTTTTCCCATGGACCATTATATGCTGCATGTTCAAGAGTCGGTAAACCTGACAATCTATTTATATGCACAGACAATGGAACAGCAAAGAATGTTGTATATTCGCAAGTTTTACGTAGTTAAAAACATATATATATATATATGTATATATATATCTATATATATAAAAATAAGTTGTCTGTGGATCTGTGGATCGTGGATCAGGTGACGTCATGTTTCGGCTGACGTCATGAAATTAGTTGCCGTCATTTTTGTTATGACGATGCTTAGTATATTGTAAAACACATTAATTTGGTTAATAATATACCATTTAAAACACCAAAATGAACATGTTGGAGTAGTCACTCGGTGAGAGAGGGTGTCAGAACGGAGAATGAGGGTCCCAGGTTCAAATCCTGGTTAGGCTAAAAAAGGTAAAAAACTAAAAACTAAAAAAAAAACTGAAAAAACTAAAAAAAAGGCAAAAACTACAAAAAAAACTAAAAACTAATAAAAAAATAAAAAAGCCGAAAACCCAAAAAAAGTAAAGAAACTAAAAAAAGGAAAAAACTTAAAAAACTAAAAACTAAAAAAACTAAAAAAAAGGAAAAATGAAAAATAGAAGAGAAAAAGAATACTAATAAAATTAAAAATGAAAAAAAGAATAAAAAAGATAAAAAGCTAAAAAAAGGTAAAAACCAATAAAAAACTAAAAAGAAAAGAAGGTAAAAAACTAAAAAAAAAATTCATCTAAAAAACTAAAAAAAACTAAAAAACGTAAAAACTAAAAGAACTAAAAAACTAAAAAAAAACTAAAAAAAGGAAAAAACTGAAAAATAAGCGGGATATAAAACAGGGGGATATAAATGACGACCGGGACACCGGGACATAAGGAATATAAATGAATCAGAAAATACAACTCATGTTTCCAAATGACGTCGTTTGGAGCCCAAATTGAAAATCCAGATCAATTTATGTCTACTTTCAAAGTAAAAGGGCAAATTTATCATAGAGCAGGGTCTCTTCTACCATTCTCAGGCGAGAATCATAAATTTTTACAATTGTACTTCATCAGTGATAGAAATTCTGAATTGAATGCACGTTGCGAAATTTCTCCCAACATTGAAAGGACAATCGTTTCCCAATTACAACATCTTTTCCACGAAAATAATAATTTAGTGCGTCTGTTCAAAACAGCCATCGATTTGATGCCTACTTATACGCATAAAATTGTTATTTCCGCTGACAAAACGCCTCCTGGCCAACATATGCGTAGATACAATGCTCCAACTATCGACGAAGTGGCCATCGTTATGGTCGGTGATCAGTTTTCACCTCGAGATATTATTCTCAGGGTTTCCACCACACGTGCTACAACTAAAAATAGGCCTACCAATAATACTTTTAAGAAATATAAACCCACCAAAGCTTTGCTATGGCACTCGACCTGCCGTAAAAAAAAATGGAAAACCTAATAGAGGCCACAATCTTGACAGGGCCTTTTGAGGGTGAGTTTGTTCTTATTCCTCGCATTCCCAAGATTCCAACGGATCTGCCTTTTCAATTTAAAAGATTGCAATTCCCAATTCGATTAGCATTTGCAATCACCATTAACAAACCTCAAGGTCAATCATTAGAAAAATGTGGTATAGATCTTAATACTGATTGTTTTTCCCATTGACAATTGTACGTTGCATGTTCGAGGGTCGGTAAACCTGACAATCTATTTATATGCAGCGACAATTGGAGAGCGAAGAATGTTGTATATTCGCAAGTTTTACGCAGTTAATTTGTATTTTATCTATCTATCTATCTATCTATCTATATAAAAACGAGTTGTATGTATGCATGTTTGTTTGTTTGTAAAAAGAGCGTTTGCATATGATGTCATTATTAGTACATACGGCTTTGTATATGCAGAGACAATGGGAAAGCCATGAATGTTGTATATTCGCAATTTTTACGTAGTTTAACTCCTGCAGACGAAATGAATGCTTGCCTAAAAAAGTGTAATTTATAGGCACACGTAAAAATATTAAAATTAACTACAAATATGCGTGTCCGATTGCAAAACGATGACTCTGGTCAAACAGTAGACTCAATTTCAGGACGTATACAACTACCGGCTGATTTCTGTAATTTAGTGACGTCCAAAAATGAATTGATTGAAAAAGTATTTCCGAATATTCTAAAAAATTATAAAAATAATAAATGGCTAAGTGAAAGAGCGATTCTCGCACCCAAAAATATATACGTCCACGAAATCAACAATATTGTTTTGAACAAGATTCGAGACCAGGCAGTCCTTTACAAGTCAGTCGACACAGTTTTGGAACCAAATGAAGTGGTTAATTATCCATCTGAATTTTTAAATTCCATAGATCATTCAGGGTTTCCACCACACGTGCTACAACTAAAAATAGGCGTACCAATAATACTTTTAAGGAATATCAACCCACCAAAGCTTTGCAATGGCACGCGACTTGCCGTAAAAAAAAACAATGGAAAACCTAATAGAGGCCACAATCTTGGCAAAATTTTTTTTAGTTTTTTCCTTTTTTTCTTTTTAGTTTTTTATTGGTTTTTACCTTTATGTTAGCTTATTTTTCTGTTTTTCCTTTTTTTTTTAGTTTTTTTTTATTTTTTATTTTTTTTAGTTTTTTACCTTTTTTTAGTTTTTTTAGTTTTTTTAGTTTTTTTAGTTTTTTAGCTTTTTTACTTTTTTTTATTAGTTTTTAGTTTTTTTGTAGTTTTTGCCTTTTTTTAGTTTTTTCAGTTTTTTTTTAGTTTTTTATTGGTTTTTACTTCATTTTAGCTTATTTTTCAGTTTTTTCCTTTTTTTAGTTTTTTTTAGTTTTTAGTTTTTTTAGTTTTTTACCTTTTTTTAGTTTTTTTAGTTTTTTTAGTTTTTTAGTTTTTTTATTAGTTTTTAGTTTTTTTTGTAGTTTTTGCCTTTTTTTTAGTTTTTTTAGTTTTTTAGCTTTTTTATTAGTTTTTAGTTTTTTTTGTAGTTTTTGCCTTTTTTTAGTTTTTTTTAGTTTTTTAGCTTTTTTATTTTTTTTTATTAGTTTTTAGTTTTTTTTGTAGTTTTTGCCTTTTTTTAGTTTTTTCAGTTTTGACGTCACCTGATCCAGTTTTTTCAGGTGACGTCACCTGATCCACGATCCACAGATCCACAGACAACTTATTTTTATATATATAGATAGTTTTTTTTTTTTACTTATGTCCTGGTCGTCATTTATACTCCCTGTGTCCCGGTGCTTTGTTGATTGCTAATCGAACATTCCTTTTGTCCTGGTCGCTTTCTCTTTGAGTTTCGTCATTTATTTTTTTCTGGGGGCGCGAAGCGCCCCCACCTAGTTAGCTAGTATATATATATAGCTAGTATAGTATATATGTAGTATATATATATATATATATATATATATATATATATATATATATATATATATATATATATATATATATATATATATATATATATATATATATATATATATATATCTATACTATATATATATATATATATATACCCCCCAAGCCCCCCCGCGCGCGTAAGTCGTTACGCGCCATTGTAGTTGTGTCCCTATGTCCCACCTGTGAATATATATATATGCTTTGTTGATTGCTAATCGAACATTCCTTTTGTCCTGGTCGCTTTCTCTTTGAGTGTCGTCATTTATTTTTTTCTTTTTTAGTTCTTTTAGTTTTTACCTTTTTTAGTTTTTTTTAGTTTTTTAGATGAAAATTTTTTTTAGTTTTTTCCTTTTTTTCTTTTTAGTTTTTTATTGGTTTTTACCTTTATGTTAGCTTATTTTTCAGTTTTTTCCTTTTTTTTATTTTTTTTTTTATTTTTAATTTTTTTTAGTTTTTTACCTTTTTTAAGTTTTTTTAGTTTTTTTTAGTTTTTTTTAGTTTTTTAGCTTTTTTACTTTTTTTATTAGTTTTTAGTTTTTTTGTAGTTTTTGCCTTTTTTTAGTTTTTTTCAGTTTTTTTTTTAGTTTTTTATTGGTTTTTACCTTTATTTTAGCTTATTTTTCAGTTTTTTCCTTTTTTTTAGTTTTTTTTAGTTTTTAATTTTTTTAGTTTTTTACCTTTTTTTAGTTTTTTTAGTTTTTTTAGTTTTTTAGCTTTTTTATTTTTTTTATTAGTTTTTAGTTTTTTTTGTAGTTTTTGCCTTTTTTTTTAGTTTTTTTAGTTTTTTAGCTTTTTTATTAGTTTTTAGTTTTTTTTTGTAGTTTTTGCCTTTTTTTAGTTTTTTTAGTTTTTAGCTTTTTTATTTTTTTTATTAGTTTTTAGTTTTTTTTGTAGTTTTGCCTTTTTTTAGTTTTTTCAGTTTTGACGTCACCTGATCCAGTTTTTTCAGGTGACGTCACCTGATCCACGATCCACAGATCCACAGACAACTTATTTTTATATATATAGATAGTTTTTTTTTTTACTTATGTCCTGGTCGTCATTTATACTCCCTGTGTCCCGGTGCTTTGTTGATTGCTAATCGAACATTCCTTTTGTCCTGGTCGCTTTCTCTTTGAGTTTCGTCATTTATTTTTTTCTTTTTTAGTTCTTTTAGTTTTTACCTTTTTTAGTTTTTTTTAGTTTTTTAGATGAAATTTTTTTAGTTTTTTCCTTTTTTTCTTTTTAGTTTTTTATTGGCTTTTACCTTTATTTTAGCTTATTTTTCAGTTTTTTCCTTTTTTTTAGTTTTTTTTTATTTTTTATTTTTTTTAGTTTTTTACCTTTTTTTAGTTTTTTTAGTTTTTTTAGTTTTTTAGCTTTTTTACTTTTTTTATTAGTTTTTAGTTTTTTTTTGTAGTTTTTGCCTTTTTTTAGTTTTTTCAGTTTTTTTTTTTAGTTTTTTATTGGTTTTTATCTTTATTTTAGCTTATTTTTTAGTTTTTTCCTTTTTTTTTAGTTTTTTTTAGTTTTTAGTTTTTTTAGTTTTTTACCTTTTTTTAGTTTTTTTAGTTTTTTTAGTTTTTTAGCTTTTTTATTTTTTTTATTAGTTTTTAGTTTTTTTTGTAGTTTTTGCCTTTTTTTAGTTTTTTTAGTTTTTTAGCTTTTTTATTAGTTTTTAGTTTTTTTTGTAGTTTTTGCCTTTTTTTAGTTTTTTTAGTTTTTTAGCTTTTTTATTTTTTTTATTAGTTTTTAGTTTTTTTTGTAGTTTTTGCCTTTTTTGATTTTTTTCAGTTTTGACGTCACCTGATCCAGTTTTTTCAGGTGACGTCACCTGATCCACACATCCACAGACAGACAGACAACTTATTTATATATATATATATATATATATATATATATATATATATATATATATATATATATATATATATATATATATATATATATATATATATATATATATATATATATATATATATATATATATGTTTTTAACTACGTAAAACTTGCGAATATACAACATTCTTTGATGTCCCATTGTCTGTGCATATAAATAGATTGTCAGGTTTACCGACTCTTGAACATGCAACATAAAATTTTCCATGGGAAAAACAATCCGTATTCAGGTCTATACCTCATTATTCTAATGATAGCCCTTGAGCTTTGTTGATGGTGATTGCTAATAGAAGATTCCCTGTGTCCCGGTCGTCATTTATATTGCCAGTATCCCGGTCGTCATTTGTGTCCCAGTGTCCCAGTCTGTAATTTATCTTTGAGCGTCCCGGTCGTCATTTCTATCTCCCGGTCGTTATTTGTGTCCCAGTGTCCCAGTCTGTAATTTCTCTTTGAGTGTCCCGGTCGTCATTTATATTCCCTGTTTCCCGGTTTTTAGTTTTCTTTTTATCCTTTATTTTTCAGTTATTCTCCTTTTTTTTTAGCTTTTTGCTTTTTCAGTTTTTAGTTTTTTTTAGTTTTATTATTCTTTTTTAGTTTTTTTTTCTTTTTAGGTTTTTTTTTGTAGTTTTTACTTTTTTTTAGTTTTTTTAGGTTTTTTCTTTTTTAGTTTTTTACCTTTTTTTGTTTTTTTTTAGTTTTTTAGTTTTTTTAGTATTTTATTTTTAGTTTTTTTTGTAGTTTCAACCTTTTTTAGTTTTTTTCTTCTTTTGTATTAATAGTCTTTAATTTCTCTTTGAGTGTCCCGGTCGTCATTTTTATTCTCTCTGTCCCGGTCGCCATTTGTGTCCCGGTCTGTAATTTCTCTTTGAGTGTTTTTTCTTTTTATTTTTTTAATTTTTTTATCTTTTTTCTTTTTTCCGTTTTCTTTTTCTTCTTTATTTTTCATCGTCACCATGAAATACTTATCGCCGAACCTTTGTTTCTTTAACTAAAATCTGGTAGGCATTGATGACCTTATCCAAGTCAAAATCCCAAACCCAATCATCATCGCTATCATTTTCAGTTTTGATATGTTTTGACTCTCGCTGTCCAGGTGGATTTTCATCTAACTGCGCGGTTTTGCGTTCTTTAGCCGCAAGCCTGTTTTCTTGCTGTTCTTGTGATTCCTCGGCACGCTTTCTTTTCTTACTTTCTCTATCAGCCGCAATTTTTTTGGCATAGACTCTTTGAGTAGCTTCCTCGGCTGTTGCCATTGTAGGTTCTTCAGTCATTTTACAATTAAACATTTTTCCGTCCACGATGTTCTTACAATTAAAAATTTGTCTTTGAACGATTTTCTTAAATACTTTTAATGACGTCATCGTCATAACAAACATGACGACGACTAACTTCATGACGACAAGATGACATGACGTCACTCGACAGACCCACAGACAAACAACTTATTTTTATGTATATACTAGCTTCTGGGGTGGCACTGGCACTTCACGCCACCCCAACACCTAGTTGGTGGGGCGCTTCGCGCCCCCCAAGCCCCCCCGCGCGCGTAACTCGTTACGCGCCATATTAGTTACGCGCCATTGTAGTTGTGTCCCTGTGTCCCACCTGTGAATAGAGATAGATATAAATATATGTTTTTAACTACGTAAAACATGCGAATATATAACATTCTTCGCTGTCCCATTGTCTGTGCATATAAAAAGATTGTCAGCTTTACTGACTCTTGAACATGCAACATATAATTGTCCTTGGGAAAAACAATCCTTATTCAGATCTATACCTAATTATTCTAATGATGTGTCCCTGTGTCCCGGTCGTCATTTATATTCCCTGTGTCCCGGTCGTCATTTGTGTCCCGGTGTCTCAGTTTGTAATTTCTCTTTGAGTGTCCCGGTCGTCATTTATATTCCCTGTGTCCCGGTGTCCCGGTCGTCATTTGTGTCCCGGTGTCCCGGTCTGTAATTTCTATTCGAACAATCCCTTTGTCCCGGTCGTCATTTATATATCCCCTCTGTGCCCCCCGCGTCCCCGTTGTAGTTGTGTCCCTGTGTCCCGGTCGTCATTTATATTCCCTGTGTCCCGGTCGTCATTTGTGTCCGGGTGTCCAAGTCTGTAATTTCTCTTTGAGGTTCCCGGTCGTCACTTATATTCCCTCTGTCTCGGTCGTCATTTGTGTCCCGGTCTGTAATTTCTCTTTGAGTGTTTTTTCTTTTTAGTTTTTTTTTTTAGTTTTTTACCTTTTTTCTTTTTTCAGTTTTCTTTGTCTTCTTTATTTTTCAGCGTCACTACGAAGTACATATCGACGACCCTTTGTTTTTTTAACTTAAATCTGGTAGGCATTGATGACCTTATCCAAGTCAAAATCCCAAACACAATCATCATCGCTATCATTTTCAGTTTTGATATGTTTTGACTCTCGCTGTCCAGGTGGATTTTCATCTAACTGCGCGGTTTTGCGTTCTTTAGCCACAAGCCTGTTTTCTTGCTGTTCTTGTGATTCCCCGGCACGCTTTTTTTTCTTACTTTCTCTATCAGCTGCAAGCCTGTTTTCTTGCTGTTCTTGTGATTCCTCGGAACGCTTTCTTTTCTTACTTTCTCTATCAGCAGCAAGTTTTTTGGCATAAACTCTTTGAGCAGCTTCCTCGGCTGTTGCCATTGTATATGTGTATATGTGTTGCCATTGTATATGTTGCCATATATATATATATATATATATATATATATGGGGTGGCGCTTCGTGCCACCCCAACACCTAGTCGGTGGGGCGCTTCGCGCCCCCCAAGCCCCCCCCGCGCGCGTAAGTCGTTACGCGCCATATTAGTTACGCGCCATTGTAGTTGTGTCCCACCTGTGAATAGAGACAGATACAAATATATATGTTTTTAACTACGTAAAACATGCGAATATACAACATTCTTCGTTGTACCATTGTCTGTGCATATAAATGGATTGTCAGGTTTACTGACTCTTGAACATGCAACATAAAATTGTCCATGGGAAAAACAATCCGTATTCAGATCTATACCTCATTATTCTAATGATGTGTCCCTGTGTCCCGGTCGTCATTTATATTCCCTGTGTCCTGGTCGTCATTTGTGTCCCAGTGTCCCAGTTTGTAATTTCTATTCGAATAATCCCTGTGTCCCGGTCGTCATTTATATATCCCACCTGTGCCCCTGGCGTCCCCGTTGTAGTTGTGTCCCTGTGTCCTGGTCGTCATTTATAATCCCTGTGTCCCGGTCGTGATTTGTGTCCGGGTGTCCCAGTCTGTAATATATCTTTGAGGTTCCCGGTCGTCATTTATATTCCCTCTGTCTCGGTCGTCATTTGTATCCTGGTCTGTAATTTCTCTTTGAGTGTTTTTTCTTTTTAGTTATTTTTAGTTTTTTACCTTTTTTCTTTTTTCAGTTTTCTTTTTCTTCTTTATTTTTCAGCGTCACTATGAAGTATATATCGCCAAACCTTTGGTTTTTAACTTGAATCTGGTAGGCATTGATGACCTTATCCAAGTCAAAATCCAAACCCAATCATCATCGCTATAATTTTCAGTTTTGATATGTTTTGACTGTCGCTGTCCAGGTGGATCTTCATCTAATTGCGTGGTTTTGCGTTCTTTAGCCTCAAGCCTGTTTCCTTGCTGTTCTTTTGATTCATCGGCACTGCTTTCTTTTCTTACTTTCTTTATCAGCCTCAAGCCTGTTTCCTTGCTGTTCTTTTGATTCCTCGGCACGCTTTCTTTTCTTACTTTCTCTATCAGCAGCAAGTTTTTTGGCATAGACTCTTTGAGCATCTTCCTCGGCTGTTGCCATTGTAAGTTCATCTGTTGCCATTTAAGTCTTTTACAGTTAAACATTAATAGATTTCTACGTGAACGCATGTCTTAAATATCTTTAATGACGTCACCGTCATAACAAAAATGACGTCAACTAGCTTCATGACGTCAGTCAACACACAAACATGACGTCACCCGACATTGTAGGCTCTTCAGTCATTTTACAATTAAACATTTTTCCGTCCACGATCTTCTTACAATTAAGAATTTGTCTAAGAACGATTTTCTTAAATATTTTTAATGACCTCATCGTCAGTACGAACATGACGACAACTAACTTTATTACGACATGAAGACATGATGACATGACGTAACTCGAAAGTTGTGTATCTGTTGCCCTTGTAGGTTCTTCAGTCATTTTACGATTAAATATTTTTCCGTCCACGATTTTCTTACAATTAAAAAATTTGTCTTTGAACGATTTTCTTAAATACTTTTAATGACGTGATCGTCATAACAAACATGACGACAACTAACTTCATGATAACATGACGACATGATGACATGACGTCACTCGAAAGACAGACATAACACACAAAAAAACTTATTTTTATGCATATAGATAGATATATATATATATATATATATACTAGCTGTTGGGGTTGTCTGTGCATACACAAAGCCGTATGTACTAATAATGACGTCATATGCAAACGCTCTTTTTACAAACAAACAAACATGCATACACACAACAGTGTGTATGTTTTATATAGATAGATAGATAGATAGATACAATACAAATTAACTGCGTAAAACTTGCGAATATACAACATTTTTCGCTGTCCAATTGTAGCTGCATACAAATAGATTGTCAGGTTTACCGACCCTCGAACATGCAACGTACAATTGTCCATGGGAAAAACAATCAGTATTAAGATCTATACCACATTTTTCTAATGATTGACCTTGAGCTTTTTTAATGGTGATTGCAAATGCTAACGAATTTGGAATTGCAATCTTTTAAATTGAAAAGGGAGATCCGTTGGAATCATGGGGATGCGAGGAATAAGAACAGCCTCACCCTCAAAAGGCCCTGTCAAGATTGTGGCCTCTATTAGGTTTTCCATTGTTTTTTTTTTTTACGGCAAGTCGCGTCCCATTGCAAAGCTTTGGTGGGTTGATATTTCTTAAAAGTATTATTGGTACGCCTATTTTTAGTTGTAGCACTTGTGTGGAAACCCTGAAAGATCCACAGAATTTGAAAATTCAGATGGATAATTAACCGCTTCATTTGGTTCCAAAACTGTGTCGACTGACTTGTAAAGGACTGCCTGGTGTCGAATCTTGGTAAAACAATATTGTTGATTTTGTGGACGTCTATTTTTTTGGGTGCGAGAATCGCTCTTTCACTTAGCCATTTACTATTTTTTAATTTTTTAGAATATTCGGAAATACTTTTTCAGTCAATTCATTTTTGGACGTAACTAAATTACAGAAATCAGCAGGTAGTTCTATACGTCCTGAAATTGAGTCTACTGGAGCTTTCCGTATCCAATTGCCAGCAATTGATCTGAAAATGTTTGACCAGAGTCATCGTTTTGCAATCGGACACGCATATTTGTAGTTAATTTTAATGTTTTTACGTGTGCCCATAAATTAGAATTTTTCAGGCAAGCATTCATTTCGTCTGAAGGAGTTGATCTAGGTATTATAGGTAATGTTTGCCTGAAATCTCCCGCAAGCAATATTAATGTGCTGCCAAAGGGTTTCGACTTCCCTCGAAAATCTTTCAAGCATTGATCTAGAGCCTCGAGCGATTTTTTGTGTGCCATTGTGCACTCATCCCAAATAATAAGTTTGCATTGCTGCAATACTTTACCCATCCCAGATGATTTGGAAATATTACACGTGGGAGTTTCTGTAGAATGCAAATTCAGAGGCAATTTCAAAGCGGAATGAGCAGTTCTTCCACCAGGCAGCAATGTTGCGGCTATTCCGGACGACGCAATTGCCAACGCTATATCATTTTTTGATCGAATTGATGCCAGAATCAGTTTTATCACAAATGTTTTACCAGTACCTCCTGGCGCATCCAAAAAGAAAATTTCTCCAACGTCGTTATGTCTTTTTGTTCCGACGTTAACTTGGAAATGTTTGTCTTTGAACGATTTTCTTAAATACTTTTAATGACGTGATCGTCATAACAAACATGACGACAACTAACTTCATGATAACATGACGACATGATGACATGACGTCACTCGAAAGACAGACATAACACACAAAAAAACTTATTTTTATGCATATAGATAGATATATATATATATATATACTAGCTGTTGGGGTTGTCTGTGCATACACAAAGCCGTATGTACTAATAATGACGTCATATGCAAACGCTCTTTTTACAAACAAACAAACATGCATACACACAACAGTGTGTATGTTTTATATAGATAGATAGATAGATAGATACAATACAAATTAACTGCGTAAAACTTGCGAATATACAACATTTTTCGCTGTCCAATTGTAGCTGCATACAAATAGATTGTCAGGTTTACCGACCCTCGAACATGCAACGTACAATTGTCCATGGGAAAAACAATCAGTATTAAGATCTATACCACATTTTTCTAATGATTGACCTTGAGCTTTTTTAATGGTGATTGCAAATGCTAACGAATTTGGAATTGCAATCTTTTAAATTGAAAAGGGAGATCCGTTGGAATCATGGGGATGCGAGGAATAAGAACAGCCTCACCCTCAAAAGGCCCTGTCAAGATTGTGGCCTCTATTAGGTTTTCCATTGTTTTTTTTTTTTACGGCAAGTCGCGTCCCATTGCAAAGCTTTGGTGGGTTGATATTTCTTAAAAGTATTATTGGTACGCCTATTTTTAGTTGTAGCACTTGTGGTGGAAACCCTGAAAGATCCACAGAATTTGAAAATTCAGATGGATAATTAACCGCTTCATTTGGTTCCAAAACTGTGTCGACTGACTTGTAAAGGACTGCCTGGTGTCGAATCTTGGTAAAAACAATATTGTTGATTTTGTGGACGTCTATTTTTTTGGGTGCGAGAATCGCTCTTTCACTTAGCCATTTACTATTTTTTTAATTTTTTAGAATATTCGGAAATACTTTTTCAGTCAATTCATTTTTGGACGTAACTAAATTACAGAAATCAGCAGGTAGTTCTATACGTCCTGAAATTGAGTCTACTGGAGCTTTCCGTATCCAATTGCCAGCAATTGATCTGAAAATGTTTGACCAGAGTCATCGTTTTGCAATCGGACACGCATATTTGTAGTTAATTTTAATGTTTTTACGTGTGCCCATAAATTAGAATTTTTCAGGCAAGCATTCATTTCGTCTGAAGGAGTTGATCTAGGTATTATAGGTAATGTTTGCCTGAAATCTCCCGCAAGCAATATTAATGTGCTGCCAAAGGGTTTCGACTTCCCTCGAAAATCTTTCAAGCATTGATCTAGAGCCTCGAGCGATTTTTTGTGTGCCATTGTGCACTCATCCCAAATAATAAGTTTGCATTGCTGCAATACTTTACCATCCCAGATGATTTGGAAATATTGCACGTGGGAGTTTCTGTAGAATGCAAATTCAGAGGCAATTTCAAAGCGGAATGAGCAGTTCTTGCACCAGGCAGCAATGTCGCGGCTATTCCGGACGACGCAATTGCCAACGCTATATCATTTTTTGATCGAATTGATGCCATAATCAGTTTCATCACAAATGTTTTACCAGTACCTCCTGGCGCATCCAAAAAGAAAATTTCTCCAACGTTGTAATCGACACAATGCATTATCGTATCATAAATGCATTCAATTCAGAATTTCTATCACTGATGAAGTACAATTGTAAAAATTTATGATTGCTGCAATACTTTACCCATCCCAGATGATTTTCGACACAATGCATTATCGTATCATAAATGCATTCAATTCAGAATTTCTATCACTGATGAAGTACAATTGTAAAAATTTATGATTCTCGC
>NC_088877.1:28691397-28728579 GCF_032884065.1 Artemia franciscana
TTTCTAAAATGACATCTTGCATATGACTCATAGAAATAGTAGATAGACTAGCTAGAATCAAACTTTCTTGTATTCTAATTGATTTTAAAAACTTACTATTGATTCTAGACCAGCTAGAATCAATAGTAGATAGACTAGCTAGAATCAAAAAAACTTTTAATAGATTCAGCAGTGAAAGTTTGATTCTATTTCTATGAGTCATACGCATATTCTCATATGCAAGTCCTTGTGCAAAATATTTTGATTCTAGCTAGTCTATCTACTATTTCTATGAGTCATATGCAAGACGTCATTTTAGAAAAGACTTTTTCACTATTCAATAAATAGATTCAAATCTATTTGAATCTAGAATCAAACTTTCACTGTTTCTAGTGAAGGCTTGCGGCCTTGTGCAAAATATTTTCCTCTAGGCCTCTAGGTGGCCGATATTCAAATAGATTTAATAGATTCAGCAGTGAAAGTTTGATTCTAGCTAGTCTATCTACTATTTCTATGAGTCATATGCAAGTCCTTGTGCAAAATATTTTGATTTTAGCTAGTCTATCTACTATTTCTATGAGTTTTATTTGTCTATTCTAGCTAGTCTATCTACTATTTATGTTATGAATGAAATGAAAGGTCTTGCATACAAGAGTAGATAGATTTATTAAACGGAGTAGAAATAGAAATAGACAATAATTTCGGCCACTGCGCGTCTTTTCTAAAATGACGTCTTGCATATGACTCATAGAAATAGTAGATAGACTAGCTAGAATAGACAAATAAAACTCATAGAAATAGTAGATAGACTAGCTAGAATTAAACTATCTACTATTCCGATATACAAGATATTATTGTCTATTAAATAGACAATAATATCGGCCACTGCGCGTCTTTTCTAAAATGACGTCTTGCATATGACTCATAGAAATAGTAGATAGACTAGCTAGAATCAAACTTTCTTGTATTCTAATTGATTTTAAAAACTTACTATTGATTCTAGACCAGCTAGAATCAATAGTAGATAGACTAGCTAGAATCAATAAAACTTTTAATAGATTCAGCAGTGAAAGTTTGATTCTATTTCTATGAGTCATACGCATATTCTCATATGCAAGTCCTTGTGCAAAATATTTTGATTCTAGCTAGTCTATCTACTATTTCTATGTGTCATATGCAAGACGTCATTTTAGAAAAGACTTTTTCACTATTCAATAAATAGATTCAAATCTATTTGAATCTAGAATCAAACTTTCTGTTTGATTCTAATAGAATCAATAAAATAGCACTAGTTCGTATGTGACGTCTTGCATATGGTTCTAGAATTCTAATCTATTGATTCTAGACCAGCTAGAATCAATAGTAGATAGACTAGCAAGAATCAATAAAACTTTTAATAGATTCAGCAGTGAAAGTTTGATTCTATTTCTATGAGTCATACGCATATTTTCATATGCAAGTCCATAACTCTGACCTAGTAAGCAAATCCACGAACACCGCCCCGTTTAATAAAACTTCAATAAAACTTTTAATAGATTCAGCAGTGAAAGTTTGATTCTAGCTAGTCTATCTACTATTTCTATGAGTCATATGCAAGACAATAATATCGTAGAAATAGACAATAATATCGGCCACTGCGCGTCTTTTCTAAAATGACGTCTTGCATATGATTCATAGAAATAGTAGATAGACTAGATCTCATCTAGAGATCTAGATGAGTAGATCTCTGACCTAGTAAGCAAATCCACGAACAGAAATAGTAGAAATTGATAAGAAATAGTGGATAGACTAGCTAGAATCAAACTTTCTTGTATTCTAATTGATTTTATTGTATAAGATATTATTGTCTATTAAATAGACAATAATATCGGCCACTGTGCGTCTTTTCTAAAATGATGTCTTGCATATGACTCTTGCTTACTAGATTCATAGCTGAAAAATTTTTTTTTTTTTTCTAATGACTTTAAAAGTCATTTATTAAACGGAGTCATATGCAAGACGTCATTTTAGAAAAGACGCGCAGTGGCCGATATTATTGTCTATTTCTACCGATATTATATTCTTGCATATGACTCATAGAAATAGTAGATAGACTAGCTAGAATCAAACTTTCACTGCTGAATCTATTAAAAGTTTTATTAATTCTAGCTAGTCTATCTACTATTGATTCTAGCTGGTCTAGAATCAATAGTAAGTTTTTAAAATCAATTAGAATACAAGAAAGTTTAATAAAACTCATAGAAATAAAATTTTATAAAACTTTGATTCTGGACATTTTCCTCTAGGCCTCTAGGTGGCCGATATTCAAATAGATTTAATAGATTCAGCAGTGAAAGTTTGATTCTAGATTCAAATAGATTTCTAAAATGACGTCTTGCATATGACTCATAGAAATAGTAGATAGACTAGCTAGAATCAAACTTTCACTGCTGAATCTATTAAAAGTTTTAATAGATTCTAAAATGACGTCTTGCATATGACTCATAGAAAACTTATTATCTCTATCTATTCTATTCTATCTATCTACTCTAAGTATTCTTAGAAACTTATCAAACTTTCACTGCTGAATCTATTAAAAGTTTTGAATCTTTAAGAATTAAAAGTTTTGAATCTATTAAAACTTTTAATAGATTCAGCAGTGTAAGTTTGATTCTAGCTAGTCTATCTACTATTTCTATGAGTCATCTGCAAGACGTCATTTTAGAAAAGACGCGCAGTGGCCGATATTATTGTCTATTTTTACCGATACTATATTCTTGCATATGACTCATAGAAATAGTACTACAATATTTTACTACAAAGACTCATAGAAATAGTAGATAGACTAGCTAGAATCAAACTTTCACTGTTTCTAGTGAAGGCTTGCGGCCTTGTGCAAAATATTTTCCTCTAGGCCTCTTGGTGGCCTATATTCAAATAGATTTAATAGATTCAGCAGTGAAAGTTTGATTCTAGCTAGTCTATCTACTATTTCTATGAGTCATATGCAAGACGTCATTTTAGAAAAGACTTTTTCACTATTCAATAAATAGATTCAAATCTATTTGAATCTAGAATCAAACTTTCTGTTTGATTCTAATAGAATCAATAAAATAGCACTAGTTCGTATGTGACGTCTTGCATATGGTTCTAGAATTCTAATCTATTGATTCTAGACCAATTAGAATCAATAGTAGATAGACTAGCAAGAATCAATAAAACTTTTAATAGATTCAGCAGTGAAAGTTTGATTCTATTTCTATGAGTCATACGCATATTCTCATATGCAAGTCCATAACTCTGACCTAGTAAGCAAATCCACGAACACCGCCCCGTTTAATAAAACTTCAATAAAACTTTTAATAGATTCAGCAGTGAAAGTTTGATTCTAGCTAGTCTATCTACTATTTCTATGAGTCATATGCAAGACAATAATATCGTAGAAATAGACAATAATATCGGCCACTGCGCGTCTTTTCTAAAATGACGTCTTGCATATGATTCATAGAAATAGTATATAGACTAGATCTCATCTAGAGATCTAGATGAGTAGATCTCTGACCTAGTAAGCAAATCCACGAACAGAAATAGTAGAAATTGATAAGAAATAGTAGATAGACTAGCTAGAATCAAACTTTCTTGTATTCTAATTGATTTTATTGTATAAGATATTATTGTCTATTAAATAGACAATAATATCGGCCACTGTGCGTCTTTTCTAAAATGATGTCTTGCATATGACTCTTGCTTACTAGATTCATAGCTGAAAAAATTTTATTTTTTTTTCTAATGACTTTAAAAGTCATTTATTAAACGGAGTCATATGCAAGACGTCATTTTAGAAAAGACGCGCAGTGGCCGATATTATTGTCTATTTCTACCGATATTATATTCTTGCATATGACTCATAGAAATAGTAGATAGACTAGCTAGAATCAAACTTTCACTGCTGAATCTATTAAAAGTTTTATTAATTCTAGCTAGTCTATCTACTATTGATTCTAGCTGGTCTAGAATCAATAGTAAGTTTTTAAAATCAATTAGAATACAAGAAAGTTTAATAAAACTCATAGAAATAAAATTTTATTTCTATGGCCTCTAGGTGGCCGATATTCAAATAGATTTAATAGATTCAGTAGTGAAAGTTTGATTCTAGATTCAAATAGATTTCTAAAATGACGTCTTGCATATGACTCATAGAAATAGTAGATAGACTAGCTAGAATCAAACTTTCACTGCTGAATCTATTAAAACTTTTAATAGATTCAGCAGTGAAAGTTTGATTCTAGCTAGTCTATCTACTATTTCTATGAGTCATATGCAAGACGTCATTTTAGAAAAGACGCGCAGTGGCCGATATTATTGTCTATTTCTACCGATATTATATTCTTGCATATAACTCTCAGAAATAGTAATACAATATTTTACTACAAAGACTCATAGAAATAGTAGATAGATTAGCTAGAATCAAACTTTCACTGTTTCTAGTGAAGGCTTGCGGCCTTGTGCAAAATATTTTCCTCTAGGCCTCTAGGTGGCCGATATTCAAATAGATTTAATAGATTCAGCAGTGAAAGTTTGATTCTAGCTAGTCTATCTACTATTTCTATGAGTCATATGCAAGTCCTTGTGCAAAATATTTTGATTCTAGCTAGTCTATCTACTATTTCTATGAGTTTTATTTGTCTATTCTAGCTAGTCTATCTACTATTTATGTTATGAATGAAATGAAAGGTCTTGCATACAAGAGTAGATAGATTTATTAAACGGAGTAGAAATAGAAATAGACACTAATATCGGCCACTGCGCGTCTTTTCTAAAATGACGTCTTGCATATGACTCATAGAAATAGTAGATAGACTAGCTAGAATAGACAAATAAAACTCATAGAAATAGTAGATAGACTAGCTAGAATCAAACTATCTACTATTACGATATACAAGATATTATTGTCTATTAAATAGACAATAATATCGGCCACTGCGCGTCTTTTCAAAAATGACGTCTTGCATATGACTCATAGAAATAGTAGATAGACTAGCTAGAATCAAACTTTCTTGTATTCTAATTGATTTTAAAAACTTACTATTGATTCTAGACCAGCTAGAATCAATAGTAGATAGACTAGCTAGAATCAATAAAACTTTTAATAGATTCAGCAGTGAAAGTTTGATTCTATTTCTATGAGTCATACGCATATTCTCATATGCAAGTCCTTGTGCAAAATGTTTTGATTCTAGCTAGTCTATCTACTATTTCTATGAGTCATATGCAAGACGTCATTTTAGAAAAGACTTTTTCACTATTCAATAAATAGATTCAAATCTATTTGAATCTAGAATCAAACTTTCTGTTTGATTCTAATAGAATCAATAGAATAGCACTAGTTCGTATGTGACGTCTTGCATATGGTTCTAGAATTCTAATCTATTGATTCTAGACCAGCTAGAATCAATAGTAGATAGACTAGCAAGAATCAATAAAACTTTTAATAGATTCAGCAGTGAAAGTTTGATTCTATTTCTATGAGTCAAACGCATATTCTCATATGCAAGTCCATAACTCTGACCTAGTAAGCAAATCCACGAACACCGCCCCGTTTAATAAAACTTCAATAAAACTTTTAATAGATTCAGCAGTGAAAGTTTGATTCTAGCTAGTCTATCTACTATTTCTATGAGTCATATGCAAGACAATAATATCGTAGAAATAGACAATAGTATCGGCCACTGCGCGTCTTTTCTAAAATGACATCTTGCATATGACTCATAGAAATAGTAGATAGACTAGATCTCATCTAGAGATCTAGATGAGTAGATCTCTGACCTAGTAAGCAAATCCACGAACAGAAATAGTAGAAATTGATAAGAAATAGTAGATAGACTAGCTAGAATCAAACTTTCTTGTATTCTAATTGATTTTATTGTATAAGATATTATTGTCTATTAAATAGACAATAATATCGGCCACTGCGCGTCTTTTCTAAAATGACGTCTTGCATATGACTCTTGCTTACTAGATTCATAGCTGAAAAAATTTTATTTTTTTCTAATGACTTTAAAAGTCATTTATTAAACGGAGTCATATGCAAGACGTCATTTTAGAAAAGACGCGCGGTGGCCGATATTATTGTCTATTTCTACCGATATTATATTCTTGCATATGACTCATAGAAATAGTAGATAGACTAGCTAGAATCAAACTTTCACTGCTGAATCTATTAAAAGTTTTATTGATTCTAGCTAGTCTATCTACTATTGATTCTAGCTGGTCTAGAATCAATAGTAAGTTTTTAAAATCAATTAGAATACAAGAAAGTTTAATAAAACTCATAGAAATAAAATTTTATAAAACTTTGATTCTGGACATTTTCCTCTAGGCCTCTAGGTGGCCGATATTCAAATAGATTTAATAGATTCTAAAATGACGTCTTGCATATGACTCATAGAAAACTTATTATCTCTATCTATTCTATTCTATCTATCTACTCTAAGTATTCTTAGAAACTTATCAAACTTTCACTGCTGAATCAATTAAAAGTTTTGAATCTTTAAGAATTAAAAGTTTTGAATCTATTAAAACTTTTAATAGATTCAGCAGTGAAAGTTTGATTCTAGCTAGTCTATCTACTATTTCTATGAGTCATATACAAGACGTCATTTTAGAAAAGACGCGCAGTGGCCGATATTATTGTCTATTTCTACCGATATTATATTCTTGCATATGACTCATAGAAATAGTACTACAATATTTTACTACAAAGACTCATAGAAATAGTAGATAGACTAGCTAGAATCAATAAAACTTTTAATAGATTCAGCATTGAAAGTTTGATTCTAGCTAGTCTATCTACTATTTCTATGAGTCATATGCAAGAATATAATATCGGTAGAAATAGACAATAATATCGGCCACTGCGCGTCTTTTCTAAAATAACGTCTTGCATATGACTCCGTTTAATAAATGACTTTTAAAGTCATTAGAAAAAAAAATAAAATTTTTTCAGCTATGAATCTAGTAAGCAAGAGTCATATGCAAGACGTCATTTTAGAAAAGACGCGCAGTGGCCGATATTATTGTCTTTTTAATAGACAATAATATCTTATACAATAAAATCAATTAGAATACAAGAAAGTTTGATTCTAGCTAGTCTATCTACTATTTCTTATCAATTTCTACTATTTCTGTTCGTGGATTTGCTTACTAGGTCAGAGATCTACTCATCTAGATCTCTAGATGAGATCTAGTCTATCTACTATTTCTATGAGTCATATGCAAGACATCATTTTAGAAAAGACGCGCAGTGGCCGATATTATTGTCTATTTCTACGATATTATTGTCTTGCATATGACTCATAGAAATAGTAGATAGACTAGCTAGAATCAAACTTTCACTGCTGAATCTATTAAAAGTTTTATTGAAGTTTTATTAAACGGGGCGGTGTTCGTGGATTTGCTTACTAGGTCAGAGTTATGGACTTGCATATGAGAATATGCGTATGACTCATAGAAATAGAATCAAACTTTCACTGCTGAATCTATTAAAAGTTTTATTGATTCTTGCTAGTCCATCTACTATTGATTCTAGCTGGTCTAGAATCAATAGATTAGAATTCTAGAACCATATGCAAGACGTCACATACGAACTAGTGCTATTCTATTGATTCTATTAGAATCAAACAGAAAGTTTGATTCTAGATTCAAATAGATTTGAATCTATTTATTGAATAGTGAAAAAGTCTTTTCTAAAATGACGTCTTGCATATGACTCATAGAAATAGTAGATAGACTAGCTAGAATCAAAATATTTTGCACAAGGACTTGCATATGAGAATATGCGTATGACTCATAGAAATAGAATCAAACTTTCACTGCTGAATCTATTAAAAGTTTTATTGATTCTAGCTAGTCTATCTACTATTGATTCTAGCTGGTCTAGAATCAATAGTAAGTTTTTAAAATCAATTAGAATACAAGAAAGTTTGATTCTAGCTAGTCTATCTACTATTTCTATGAGTCATATGCAAGACGTCATTTTAGAAAAGACACGCAGTGGCCGATATTATTGTCTATTTAATAGACAATAATATCTTGTATATCGGAATAGTAGATAGTTTGATTCTAGCTAGTCTATCTACTATTTCTATGAGTTTTATTTGTCTATTCTAGCTAGTCTATCAACTATTTCTATGAGTCATATGCAAGACGTCATTTTAGAAAAGACGCGCAGTGGCCGATATTATTGTCTATTTCTATTTCTACTCCGTTTAATAAATCTATCTACTCTTGTATGCAAGACCTTTCATTTCATTCATAACATAAATAGTAGATAGACTAGCTAGAATAGAAAAATAAAACTCATAGAAATAGTAGATAGACTAGCTAGAATCAAAATTTTTTGCACAAGGACTTGCATATGACTCATAGAAATAGTAGATAGACTAGCTAGAATCAAACTTTCACTGCTGAATCTATTAAATCTATTTGAATATCGGCCACCTAGAGGCCTAGAGGAAAATATTTTGCACAAGGCCGCAAGCCTTCACTAGAAACAGTGAAAGTTTGATTCTAGCTAGTCTATCTACAATTTCTATGAGTCTTTGTAGTAAAATATTTTAGTACTATTTCTATGAGTCATATGCAAGAATATAATATCGGTAGAAATAGACAATAATATCGGCCACTGCGCGTCTTTTCTAAAATGACGTCTTGCATATGACTCATAGAAATAGTAGATAGACTAGCTAGAATCAAACTTTCACTGCTGAATCTATTAAAAGTTTTAATAGATTCAAAACTTTTAATTCTTAAAGATTCAAAACTTTTAATAGATTCAGCAGTGAAAGTTTGATAAGTTTCTAAGAATACTTAGAGTAGATAGATAGAATAGAATAGATAGAGATAATAAGTTTTCTATGAGTCATATGCAAGACGTCATTTTAGAATCTATTAAAACTTTTAATAGATTCAGCAGTGAAAGTTTGATTCTAGCTAGTCTATCCACTATTTCTATGAGTCATATGCAAGACGTCATTTTAGAAATCTATTTGAATCTAGAATCAAACTTTCACTGCTGAATCTATTAAATCTATTTGAATATCGGCCACCTAGAGGCCTAGAGGAAAATGTCCAGAATCAAAGTTTTATAAAATTTTATTTCTTGAGTTTTATTAAACTTTCTTGTATTCTAATTGATTTTAAAAACTTACTATTGATTCTAGACCAGCTAGAATCAATAGTAGATAGACTAGCTAGAATCAATAAAACTTTTAATAGATTCAGCAGTGAAAGTTTGATTCTAGCTATTCTATCTACTATTTCTATGAGTCATATGCAAGAATATAATATCGGTAGAAATAGACATTAATATCGGCCACTGCGCGTCTTTTCTAAAATGACGTCTTGCATATGACTCCGTTTAATAAATGACTTTTAAATTCATTAGAAAAAAAAATAAAATTTTTTCAGCTATGAATCTAGTAAGCAAGAGTCATATGCAAGACGTCATTTTAGAAAAGACGCGCAGTGGTCGATATTATTGTCTATTTAATAGACAATAATATCTTATACAATAAAATCAATTAGAATACAAGAAAGTTTGATTCTAGCTAGTCTATCTACTATTTCTTATCAATTTCTACTATTTCTGTTCGTGGATTTGCTTACTAGGTCAGAGATCTACTCATCTAGATCTCTAGATGAGATCTAGTCTATCTACTATTTCTATGAGTCATATGCAAGACGTCATTTTAGAAAAGACGCGCAGTGGCCGATATTATTGTCTATTTCTACGATATTATTGTCTTGCATATGACTCATAGAAATAGTAGATAGACTAGCTAGAATCAAACTTTCACTGCTGAATCTATTAAAAGTTTTAAGGAAGTTTTATTAAACGGGGCGGTGTTCGTGGATTTGCTTACTAGGTCAGAGCTATGGACTTGCATATGAGAATATGCGTATGACTCATAGAAATAGAATCAAACTTTCACTGCTGAATCTATTAAAAGTTTTATTGATTCTTGCTAGTCTATCTACTATTGATTCTAGCTGGTCTAGAATCAATAGATTAGAATTCTAGAACCATATGCAAGACGTCACATACGAACTAGTGCTATTCTATTGATTCTATTAGAATCAAACAGAAAGTTTGATTCTAGATTCAAATAGATTTGAATCTATTTATTGAATAGTGAAAAAGTCTTTTCTAAAATGACGTCTTGCATATGACTCATAGAAATAGTAGATAGACTAGCTAGAATCAAAATATTTTGCCCAAGGACTTGCATATGAGAATATGCGTATGACTCATAGAAATAGAATCAAACTTTCACTGCTGAATCTATTAAAAGTTTTATTGATTCTAGCTAGTCTGTCTACTATTGATTCTAGCTGGTCTAGAATCAATAGTAAGTTTTTAAAATCAATTAGAATACAAGAAAGTTTGATTCTAGCTAGTCTATCTACTATTTCTATGAGTCATATGCAAGACGTCATTTTAGAAAAGACGCGCAGTGGCCGATATTATTGTCTATTTAATAGACAATAATATCTTGTATATCGGAATAGTAGATAGTTTGATTCTAGCTAGTCTATCTACTATTTCTATGAGTTTTATTTGTCTATTCTAGCTAGTCTATCTACTATTTCTATGAGTCATATGCAAGACGTCATTTTAGAAAAGACGCGCAGTGGCCGATATTATTGTCTATTTCTATTTCTACTCCGTTTAATAAATCTATCTACTCTTGTATGCAAGACCTTTCATTTCATTCATAACATAAATAGTAGATAGACTAGCTAGAATAGACAAATAAAACTCATAGAAATAGTAGATAGACTAGCTAGAATCAAACTTTCACTGCTGAATCTATTAAATCTATTTGAATATCGGCCACCTAGAGGCCTAGAGGAAAATATTTTGCACAAGGCCGCAAGCCTTCACTAGAAACAGTGAAAGTTTGATTCTAGCTAGTCTATCTACTATTTCTATGAGTCTTTGTAGTAAAATATTGTAGTACTATTTTTCTGAGTCATATGCAAGAATATAATATCGGTAGAAATAGACAATAATATCGGCCAATGCGCGTCTTTTCTAAAATGACGTCTTGTATATGACTCATAGAAATAGTAGATAGACTAGCTAGAATCAAACTTTCACTGCTGAATCTATTAAAAGTTTTAATAGATTCAAAACTTTTAATTCTTAAAGATTCAAAACTTTTAATAGATTCAGCAGTGAAAGTTTGATACGTTTCTAAGAATACTTAGAGTAGATAGATAGAATATAATAGATAGAGATAATAAGTTTTCTAGGAGTCATATGCAAGACGTCATTTTAGAATCTATTAAAACTTTTAATAGATTCAGCAGTGAAAGTTTGATTCTAGCTAGTCTATCTACTATTTCTATGAGTCATATGCAAGACGTCATTTTAGAAATCTATTTGAATCTAGAATCAAACTTTCACTGCTGAATCTATTAAATCTATTTGAATATCGGCCACCTAGAGGCCTAGAAGAAAATGTCCAGAATCAAAGTTTTATAAAATTTTATTTCTATGAGTTTTATTAAACTTTCTTGTATTCTAATTGATTTTAAAAACTTACTATTGATTCTAGACCAGCTAGAATCAATAGTAGATAGACTAGCTAGAATCAATAAAACTTTTAATAGATTCAGTAGTGAAAGTTTGATTCTAGCTAGTCTATCTACTATTTCTATGAGTCATATGCAAGAATATAATATCGGTAGAAATAGAAAATAATATCGGCCACCGCGCGTCTTTTCTAAAATGACGTCTTGCATATGACTCCGTTTAATAAATGACTTTTAAAGTCATTAGAAAAAAAATAAAAATTTTTCAGCTATGAATCTAGTAAGCAAGAGTCATATGCAAGACGTCATTTTAGAAAAGACGCGCAGTGGCCGATATTATTGTCTATTTAATAGACAATAATATCTTATACAATAAAATCAATTAGAATACAAGAAAGTTTGATTCTAGCTAGTCTATCTACTATTTCTTATCAATTTCTACTATTTCTGTTCGTGGATTTGCTTACTAGGTCAGAGATCTACTCATCTAGATCTCTAGATGAGATCTAGTCTATCTACTATTTCTATGAGTCATATGCAAGACGTCATTTTAGAAAAGACGCGCAGTTGCCGATACTATTGTCTATTTCTACGATATTATTGTCTTGCATATGACTCATAGAAATAGTAGATAGACTAGCTAGAATCAAACTTTCACTACTGAATCTAATAAATCTATTTGAATATCGGCCACCTAGAGGCCTAGAGGAAAATATTTTGCACAAGGCCGCAAGCCTTCACTAGAAACAGTGAAAGTTTGATTCTAGCTAGTCTATCTACTATTTCTATGAGTCTTTGTAGTAAAATATTGTAGTACTATTTCTATGAGTCATATGCAAGAATATAATATCGGTAGAAATAGACAATAATATCGGCCACTGCGCGTCTTTTCTAAAATGACGTCTTGCATATGACTCATAGATATAGTAGATAGACTAGCTAGAATCAAACTTTCACTGCTGAATCTATTAAAAGTTTTAATAGATTCAAAACTTTTAATTCTTAAAGATTCAAAACTTTTAATAGATTCAGCAGTGAAAGTTTGATAAGTTTCTAAGAATACTTAGAGTAGATAGATAGAATAGAATAGATAGAGATAATAAGTTTTCTATGAGTCATATGCAAGACGTCATTTTAGAATCTATTAAAACTTTTAATAGATTCAGCAGTGAAAGTTTGATTCTAGCTAGTCTATCTACTATTTCTATGAGTCATATGCAAGACGTCATTTTAGAAATCTATTTGAATCTAGAATCAAACTTTCACTGCTGAATCTATTAAATCTATTTGAATATCGGCCACCTAGAGGCCTAGAGGAAAATGTCCAGAATCAAAGTTTTATAAAATTTTATTTCTTGAGTTTTATTAAACTTTCTTTTATTCTAATTGATTTTAAAAACTTACTATTGATTCTAGACCAGCTAGAATCAATAGTAGATAGACTAGCTAGAATCAATAAAACTTTTAATAGATTCAGCAGTGAAAGTTTGATTCTAGCTATTCTATCTACTATTTCTATGAGTCATATGCAAGAATATAATATCGGTAGAAATAGACATTAATATCGGCCACTGCGCGTCTTTTCTAAAATGACGTCTTGCATATGACTCCGTTTAATAAATGACTTTTAAATTCATTAGAAAAAAAAATAAAATTTTTTCAGCTATGAATCTAGTAAGCAAGAGTCATATGCAAGACGTCATTTTAGAAAAGACGCGCAGTGGTCGATATTATTGTCTATTTAATAGACAATAATATCTTATACAATAAAATCAATTAGAATACAAGAAAGTTTGATTCTAGCTAGTCTATCTACTATTTCTTATCAATTTCTACTATTTCTGTTCGTGGATTTGCTTACTAGGTCAGAGATCTACTCATCTAGATCTCTAGATGAGATCTAGTCTATCTACTATTTCTATGAGTCATATGCAAGACGTCATTTTAGAAAAGACGCGCAGTGGCCGATATTATTGTCTATTTCTACGATATTATTGTCTTGCATATGACTCATAGAAATAGTAGATAGACTAGCTAGAATCAAACTTTCACTGCTGAATCTATTAAAAGTTTTAAGGAAGTTTTATTAAACGGGGCGGTGTTCGTGGATTTGCTTACTAGGTCAGAGCTATGGACTTGCATATGAGAATATGCGTATGACTCATAGAAATAGAATCAAACTTTCACTGCTGAATCTATTAAAAGTTTTATTGATTCTTGCTAGTCTATCTACTATTGATTCTAGCTGGTCTAGAATCAATAGATTAGAATTCTAGAACCATATGCAAGACGTCACATACGAACTAGTGCTATTCTATTGATTCTATTAGAATCAAACAGAAAGTTTGATTCTAGATTCAAATAGATTTGAATCTATTTATTGAATAGTGAAAAAGTCTTTTCTAAAATGACGTCTTGCATATGACTCATAGAAATAGTAGATAGACTAGCTAGAATCAAAATATTTTGCACAAGGACTTGCATATGAGAATATGCGTATGACTCATAGAAATAGAATCAAACTTTCACTGCTGAATCTATTAAAAGTTTTATTGATTCTAGCTAGTCTGTCTACTATTGATTCTAGCTGGTCTAGAATCAATAGTAAGTTTTTAAAATCAATTAGAATACAAGAAAGTTTGATTCTAGCTAGTCTATCTACTATTTCTATGAGTCATATGCAAGACGTCATTTTAGAAAAGACGCGCAGTGGCCGATATTATTGTCTATTTAATAGACAATAATATCTTGTATATCGGAATAGTAGATAGTTTGATTCTAGCTAGTCTATCTACTATTTCTATGAGTTTTATTTGTCTATTCTAGCTAGTCTATCTACTATTTCTATGAGTCATATGCAAGACGTCATTTTAGAAAAGACGCGCAGTGGCCGATATTATTGTCTATTTCTATTTCTACTCCGTTTAATAAATCTATCTACTCTTGTATGCAAGACCTTTCATTTCATTCATAACATAAATAGTAGATAGACTAGCTAGAATAGACAAATAAAACTCATAGAAATAGTAGATAGACTAGCTAGAATCAAACTTTCACTGCTGAATCTATTAAATCTATTTGAATATCGGCCACCTAGAGGCCTAGAGGAAAATATTTTGCACAAGGCCGCAAGCCTTCACTAGAAACAGTGAAAGTTTGATTCTAGCTAGTCTATCTACTATTTTCTATGAGTCTTTGTAGTAAAATATTGTAGTACTATTTTTCTGAGTCATATGCAAGAATATAATATCGGTAGAAATAGACAATAATATCGGCCAATGCGCGTCTTTTCTAAAATGACGTCTTGTATATGACTCATAGAAATAGTAGATAGACTAGCTAGAATCAAACTTTCACTGCTGAATCTATTAAAAGTTTTAATAGATTCAAAACTTTTAATTCTTAAAGATTCAAAACTTTTAATAGATTCAGCAGTGAAAGTTTGATACGTTTCTAAGAATACTTAGAGTAGATAGATAGAATATAATAGATAGAGATAATAAGTTTTCTATGAGTCATATGCAAGACGTCATTTTAGAATCTATTAAAACTTTTAATAGATTCAGCAGTGAAAGTTTGATTCTAGCTAGTCTATCTACTATTTCTATGAGTCATATGCAAGACGTCATTTTAGAAATCTATTTGAATCTAGAATCAAACTTTCACTGCTGAATCTATTAAATCTATTTGAATATCGGCCAACTAGAGGCCTAGAAGAAAATGTCCAGAATCAAAGTTTTATAAAATTTTATTTCTATGAGTTTTATTAAACTTTCTTGTATTCTAATTGATTTTAAAAACTTACTATTGATTCTAGACCAGCTAGAATCAATAGTAGATAGACTAGCTAGAATCAATAAAACTTTTAATAGATTCAGTAGTGAAAGTTTGATTCTAGCTAGTCTATCTACTATTTCTATGAGTCATATGCAAGAATATAATATCGGTAGAAATAGAAAATAATATCGGCCACCGCGCGTCTTTTCTAAAATGACGTCTTGCATATGACTCCGTTTAATAAATGACTTTTAAAGTCATTAGAAAAAAAATAAAATTTTTCAGCTATGAATCTAGTAAGCAAGAGTCATATGCAAGACGTCATTTTAGAAAAGACGCGCAGTGGCCGATATTATTGTCTATTTAATAGACAATAATATCTTATACAATAAAATCAATTAGAATACAAGAAAGTTTGATTCTAGCTAGTCTATCTACTATTTCTTATCAATTTCTACTATTTCTGTTCGTGGATTTGCTTACTAGGTCAGAGATCTACTCATCTAGATCTCTAGATGAGATCTAGTCTATCACTATTTCTATGAGTCATATGCAAGACGTCATTTTAGAAAAGACGCGCAGTTGCCGATACTATTGTCTATTTCTACGATATTATTGTCTTGCATATGACTCATAGAAATAGTAGATAGACTAGCTAGAATCAAACTTTCACTACTGAATCTAATAAATCTATTTGAATATCGGCCACCTAGAGGCCTAGAGGAAAATATTTTGCACAAGGCCGCAAGCCTTCACTAGAAACAGTGAAAGTTTGATTCTAGCTAGTCTATCTACTATTTCTATGAGTCTTTGTAGTAAAATATTGTAGTACTATTTCTATGAGTCATATGCAAGAATATAATATCGGTAGAAATAGACAATAATATCGGCCACTGCGCGTCTTTTCTAAAATGACGTCTTGCATATGACTCATAGATATAGTAGATAGACTAGCTAGAATCAAACTTTCACTGCTGAATCTATTAAAAGTTTTAATAGATTCAAAACTTTTAATTCTTAAAGATTCAAAACTTTTAATAGATTCAGCAGTGAAAGTTTGATAAGTTTCTAAGAATACTTAGAGTAGATAGATAGAATAGAAAAGATAGAGATAATAAGTTTTCTATGAGTCATATGCAAGACGTCATTTTAGAATCTATTAAAACTTTTAATAGATTCAGCAGTGAAAGTTTGATTCTAGCTAGTCTATCTACTATTTCTATGAGTCATATGCAAGACGTCATTTTAGAAATCTATTACAATCTAGAATCAAACTTTCACTGCTGAATCTATTAAATCTATTTGAATATCGGCCACCTAGAGGCCTAGAGGAAAATGTCCAGAATCAAAGTTTTATAAAATTTTATTTCTATGAGTTTTATTAAACTTTCTTGTATTCTAATTGATTTTAAAAACTTACTATTGATTCTAGACCAGCTAGAATCAATAGTAGATAGACTAGCTAGAATTAATAAAACTTTTAATAGATTCAGCAGTGAAAGTTTGATTCTAGCTAGTCTATCTACTATTTATATGAGTCATATGCAAGAATATAATATCGGTAGAAATAGACAATAATATCGGCCACTGCGCGTCTTTTCTAAAATGACGTCTTGCATATGACTCCGTTTAATAAATGACTTTTAAAGTCATTAGAAAAAAAAAATAAAATTTTTTCAGCTATGAATCTAGTAAGCAAGAGTCATATGCAAGACGTCATTTTAGAAAAGACGCGCAGTGGCCGATATTATTGTCTATTTAATAGACAATAATATCTTATACAATAAAATCAATTAGAATACAAGAAATTTTGATTCTAGCTAGTCTATCTACTATTTCTTATCAATTTCTACTATTTCTGTTCGTGGATTTGCTTACTAGGTCAGAGATCTACTCATCTAGATCTCTAGATGAGATCTAGTCTATCTACTATTTCTATGAGTCATATGCAAGACGTCATTTTAGAAAAGACGCGCAGTGGCCGATATTATTGTCTATTTCTACGATATTATTGTCTTGCATATTACTCATAGAAATAGTAGATAGACTAGCTAGAATCAAACTTTCACTGCTGAATCTATTAAAAGTTTTATTGAAGTTTTATTAAACGGGGCGGTGTTCGTGGATTTGCTTACTAGGTCAGAGTTATGGACTTGCATATGAGAATATCCGTATGACTCATAGAAATAGAATCAAACTTTCACTGCTGAATCTATTAAATGTTTTATTCATTCTTGCTAGTCTATCTACTATTGATTCTAGCTGGTCTAGAATCAATAGATTAGAATTCTAGAACCATATGCAAGACGTCACATACGAACTAGTGCTATTCTATTGATTCTATTAGAATCAAACAGAAAGTTTGATTCTAGATTCAAATAGATTTGAATCTATTTATTGAATAGTGAAAAAGTCTTTTCTAAAATGACGTCTTGCATATGACTCATAGAAATAGTAGATAGACTAGCTAGAATCAAAATATTTTGCACAAGGACTTGCATATGAGAATATGCGTATGACTCATAGAAATAGAATCAAACTTTCACTGCTGAATCTATTAAAAGTTTTATTGATTCTAGCTAGTCTATCTACTATTGATTCTAGCTGGTCTAGAATCAATAGTAAGTTTTTAAAATCAATTAGAATACAAGAAAGTTTGATTCTAGCTAGTCTATCTACTATTTCTATGAGTCATATGCAAGACCTCATTTTGGAAAAGACGCGCAGTGGCCGATATTATTGTCTATTTAATAGACAATATTATCTTGTATATCGGAATAGTAGATAGTTTGATTCTAGCTAGTCTATCTACTATTTCTATGAGTTTTATTTGTCTATTCTAGCTAGTCTATCTACTATTTCTATGAGTCATATGCAAGACGTCATTTTAGAAAAGATGCGCAGTGGCCGATATTATTGTCTATTTCTATTTCTACTCCGTTTAATAAATCTATCTACTCTTGTATGCAAGACCTTTCATTTCATTCATAACATAAATAGTAGATAGACTAGCTAGAATAGACAAATAAAACTCATAGAAATAGTAGATAGACTAGCTAGAATCAAAATATTTTGCACAAGGACTTGCATATGACTCATAGAAATAGTAGATAGACTGGCTAGAATCAAACTTTCACTGCTGAATCTATTAATTCTATTTGAATATCGGCCACCTAGAGGCCTAGAGGAAAATATTTTGCACAAGGCCGCAAGCCTTCACTAGAAACAGTGAAAGTTTGATTCTAGCTAGTCTATCTACTATTTCTATGAGTCTTTGTAGTAAAATATTGTAGTACTATTTCTATGAGTCATATGCAAGAATATAATATCGGTAGAAATAGACAATAATATCGGCCACTGCGAGTTTTTTCTAAAATGACGTCTTGCATATGACTCATAGAAATAGTAGATTAGACTAGCTAGAATCAAACTTTCACTGCTGAATCTATTAAAAGTTTTAATAGATTCAAAACTTTTAATTCTTAAAGATTCAAAACTTTTAATAGATTCAGCAGTGAAAGTTTGATAAGTTTCTAAGAATACTTAGAGTAGATAGATAGAATAGAATAGATAGAGATAATAAGTTTTCTATGAGTCATATGCAAGACGTCATTTTAGAATCTATTAAGACTTTTAATAGATTCAGCAGTGAAAGTTTGATTCTAGCTAGTCTATCTACTATTTCTATGAGTCATATGCAAGACGTCATTTTAGAAATCTATTTGAATCTAGAATCAAACTTTCACTGCTGAATCTATTAAATCTATTTGAATATCGGCCACCTAGAGGCCTAGAGAAAAATGTCCAGAATCAAAGTTTTATAAAATTTTATTTCTATGAGTTTTATTAAACTTTCTTGTATTCTAATTGATTTTAAAAACTTACTATTGATTCTAGACCAGCTAGAATCAATAGTAGATGGACTAGCTAGAATCAATAAGACTTTTAATAGATTCAGCAGTGAAAGTTTGATTCTAGCTAGTCTATCTACTATTTCTATGAGTCATATGCAAGAATATAATATTGGTAGAAATAGACAATAATATCGGCCACTGCGCGTCTTTTCTAAAATGACGTGTTGCATATGACTCCGTTTAATAAATGACTTTTAAAGTCATTAGAAAAAAAAATAAAATTTTTTCAGCTATGAATCTAGTAAGCAAGAGTCATATGCAAGACGTCATTTTAGAAAAGACGCGCAGTGGCCGATATTATTGTCTATTTAATAGACAATAATATCTTATACAATAAAATCAATTAGAATACAAGAAAGTTTGATTCTAGCTAGTCTATCTACTATTTCTTATCAATTTCTACTATTTCTGTTCGTGGATTTGCTTACTAGGTCAGAGATCTACTCATCTAGATCTCTAGATGAGATCTAGTCTATCTACTATTTCTATGAGTCATATGCAAGACGTCATTTTAGAAAAGACGCGCAGTGGCCGATATTATTGTCTATTTCTACGATATTATTGTCTTGCATATGACTCATAGAAATAGTAGATAAACTAGCTAGAATCAAACTTTCACTGCTGAATCTATTAAAAGTTTTATTGAAGTTTTATTAAACGGGGCGGTGTTCGTGGATTTGCTTACTAGGTCAGAGTTATGGACTTGCATATGAGAATATGCGTATGACTCATAGAAATAGAATCAAACTTTCACTGCTGAATCTATTAAAAGTTTTATTGATTCTTGCTAGTCTATCTACTATTGATTCTAGCTGGTCTAGAATCAATAGATTAGAATTCTAGAACCATATGCAAGACGTCACATACGAACTAGTGCTATTCTATTGATTCTATTAGAATCAAACAGAAAGTTTGATTCTAGATTCAAATAGATTTGAATCTATTTATTGAATAGTGAAAAAGTCTTTTCTAAAATGACGTCTTGCATATGACTCATAGAAATAGTAGATAGACTAGCTAGAATCAAAATATTTTGCACAAGGACTTGCATATGAGAATATGCGTATGACTCATAGAAATAGAATCAAACTTTCACTGCTCAATCTATTAAAAGTTTTATTGATTCTAGCTAGTCTATCTACTATTGATTCTAGCTGGTCTAGAATCAATAGTAAGTTTTTAAAATCAATTAGAATACAAGAAAGTTTTATTCTAGCTAGTCTATCTACTATTTTTATGAGTCATATGTAAGACGTCATTTTAGAAAAGACGCGCAGTGGCCGATATTATTGTCTATTTAATAGACAATAATATCTTGTATATCGGAATAGTAGATAGTTTGATTCTAGCTAGTCTATCTACTATTTCTATGAGTTTTATTTGTCTATTCTAGCTAGTCTATCTACTATTTCTATGAGTCATATGCAAGACGTCATTTTAGAAAAGACGCGCAGTGGCCGATATTATTGTCTATTTCTATTTCTACTCCGTTTAATAAATCTATCTACTCTTGTATGCAAGACCTTTCATTTCATTCATAACATAAATAGTAGATAGACTAGCTAGAATAGACAAATAAAACTCATAGAAATAGTAGATAGACTAGCTAGAATCAAAATATTTTGCACAAGGACTTGCATATGACTCATAGAAATAGTAGATAGACTAGCTAGAATCAAACTTTCACTGCTGAATCTATTAAATCTATTTGAATATCGGCCACCTAGAGGCCTAGAGGAAAATATTTTGCACAAGGCCGCAAGCCTTCACTAGAAACAGTGAAAGTTTGATTCTAGCTAGTCTATCTACTATTTCTATGAGTCTTTGTAGTAAAATATTGTAGTACTATTTCTATGAGACATATGCAAGAATATAATATCGGTAGAAATAGACAATAATATCGGCCACTGCGCGTCTTTTCTAAAATGACGTCTTGCATATGACTCATAGAAATAGTAGATAGAATAGCTAGAATCAAACTTTCACTGCTGAATCTATTAAAAGTTTTAATAGATTCAAAACTTTTAATTCTTAAAGATTCAAAACTTTTAATAGATTCAGCAGTGAAAGTTTGATAAGTTTCTAAGAATACTTAGAGTAGATAGATAGAATAGAATAGATAGAGATAATAAGTTTTCTATGAGTCATATGCAAGACGTCATTTTAGAATCTATTAAAACTTTTAATAGATTCAGCAGTGAAAGTTTGATTCTAGCTAGTCTATCTACTATTTCTATGAGTCATATGCAAGACGTCATTTTAGAAATCTATTACAATCTAGAATCAAACTTTCACTGCTAAATCTATTAAATCTATTTGAATATCGGCCACCTAGAGGCCTAGAGGAAAATGTCCAGAATCAAAGTTTTATAAAATTTTATTTCTATGAGTTTTATTAAACTTTCTTGTATTCTAATTGATTTTAAAAACTTACTATTGATTCTAGACCAGCTAGAATCAATAGTAGATAGACTAGCTAGAATTAATAAAACTTTTAATAGATTCAGCAGTGAAAGTTTGATTCTAGCTAGTCTATCTACTATTTCTATGAGTCATATGCAAGAATATAATATCGGTAGAAATAGACAATAATATCGGCCACTGCGCGTCTTTTCTAAAATGACGTCTTGCATATGACTCCGTTTAATAAATGACTTTTAAAGTCATTAGAAAAAAAAAATAAAATTTTTTCAGCTATGAATCTAGTAAGCAAGAGTCATATGCAAGACGTCATTTTAGAAAAGACGCGCAGTGGCCGATATTATTGTCTATTTAATAGACAATAATATCTTATACAATAAAATCAATTAGAATACAAGAAAGTTTGATTCTAGCTAGTCTATCTACTATTTCTTATCAATTTCTACTATTTCTGTTCGTGGATTTGCTTACTAGGTCAGAGATCTACTCATCTAGATCTCTAGATGAGATCTAGTCTATCTACTATTTCTATGAGTCATATGCAAGACGTCATTTTAGAAAAGACACGCAGTGGCCGATATTATTGTCTATTTCTACGATATTATTGTCTTGCATATGACTCATAGAAATAGTAGATAGACTAGCTAGAATCAAACTTTCACTGCTGAATCTATTAAAAGTTTTATTGAAGTTTTATTAAACGGGGTGGTGTTCGTGGATTTGCTTACTAGGTCAGAGTTATGGACTTGCATATGAGAATATGCGTATGACTCATAGAAATAGAATCAAACTTTCACTGCTGAATCTATTAAAAGTTTTATTGATTCTTGCTAGTCTATCTACTATTGATTCTAACTGGTCTAGAATCAATAGATTAGAATTCTAGAACCATATGCAAGACGTCACATACGAACTAGTGCTATTCTATTGATTGTATTAGAATCAAACAGAAAGTTTGATTCTAGATTCAAATAGATTTGAATCTATTTATTGAATAGTGAAAAAGTCTTTTCTAAAATGACGTCTTGCATATGACTCATAGAAATAGTAGATAGACTAGCTAGAATCAAAATATTTTGCACTAGGACTTGCATATGAGAATATGCGTATGACTCATAGAAATAGAATCAAACTTTCACTGCTGAATCTATTAAAAGTTTTATTGATTCTAGCTAGTCTATCTACTATTGATTCTAGCTGGTCTAGAATCAATAGTAAGTTTCTAAAATCAATTAGGATACAAGAAAGTTTGATTCTAGCTAGTCTATCTACTATTTCTATGAGTCATATGCAAGACGTCATTTTAGAAAAGACGCGCAGTGGCCGATATTATTGTCTATTTAATAGACAATAATATCTTGTATATCGGAATAGTAGATAGTTTGATTCTAGCTAGTCTATCTACTATTTCTATGAGTTTTATTTGTCTATTCTAGCTAGTCTATCTACTATTTCTATGAGTCATATGCAACACGTCATTTTAGAAAAGACGCGCAGTGGCCGATATTATTGTCAATTTCTATTTCTACTCCGTTTAATAAATCTATCTACTCTTGTATGCAAGACCTTTCATTTCATTCATAACATAAATAGTAGATAGACTAGCTAGAATAGACAAATAAAACTCATAGAAATAGTAGATAGACTAGCTAGAATCAAAATATTTTGCACAAGGACTTGCATATGACTCATAGAAATAGTAGATAGACTAGCTAGAATCAAACTTTCACTGCTGAATCTATTAAATCTATTTGAATATCGGCCACCTAGAGGCCTAGAGGAAAATATTTTGCACAAGGCCGCAAGCCTTCACTAGAAACAGTGAAAGTTTGATTCTAGCTAGTCTATCTACTATTTCTATGAGTCTTTGTAGTAAAATATTGTAGTACTATTTCTATAAGTCATATGCAAGAATATAATATCGGTAGAAATAGACAATAATATCGGCCACTGCGAGTTTTTTCTAAAATGACGTCTTGCATATGACTCATAGAAATAGTAGATTAGACTAGCTAGAATCAAACTTTCACTGCTGAATCTATTAAAAGTTTTAATAGATTCAAAACTTTTAATTCTTAAAGATTCAAAACTTTTAATAGATTCAGCAGTGAAAGTTTGATAAGTTTCTAAGAATACTTAGAGTAGATAGATAGAATAGATAGAGATAATAAGTTTTCTATGAGTCATATGCAAGACGTCATTTTAGAATCTATTAAAACTTTTAATAGATTCAGCAGTGAAAGTTTGATTCTAGCTAGTCTATCTACTATTTCTATGAGTCATATGCAAGACGTCATTTTAGAAATCTATTTGAATCTAGAATCAAACTTTCACTGCTGAATCTATTAAATCTATTTGAATATCGGCCACCTAGAGGCCTAGAGAAAAATGTCCAGAATCAAAGTTTTATAAAATTTTATTTCTATGAGTTTTATTAAACTTTCTTGTATTCTAATTGATTTTAAAAACTTACTATTGATTCTAGACCAGCTAGAATCAATAGTAGATGGACTAGCTAGAATCAATAAAACTTTTAATAGATTCAGCAGTGAAAGTTTGATTCTAGCTAGTCTATCTACTATTTCTATGAGTCATATGCAAGAATATAATATTGGTAGAAATAGACAATAATATCGGCCACTGCGCGTCTTTTCTAAAATGACGTGTTGCATATGACTCCGTTTAATAAATGACTTTTAAAGTCATTAGAAAAAAAAAATAAAATTTTTTCAGCTATGAATCTAGTAAGCAAGAGTCATATGCAAGACGTCATTTTAGAAAAGACGCGCAGTGGCCGATATTATTGTCTATTTAATAGACAATAATATCTTATACAATAAAATCAAGAAGAATACAAGAAAGTTTGATTCTAGCTAGTCTATCTACTATTTCTTATCAATTTCTACTATTTCTGTTCGTGGAATTGCTTACTAGGTCAGAGATCTACTCATCTAGATCTCTAGATGAGATCTAGTCTATCTACTATTTCTATGAGTCATATGCAAGACGTCATTTTAGAAAAGACGCGCAGTTGCCGATATTATTGTCTTGCATATGACTCATAGAAATAGTAGATAAACTAGCTAGAATCAAACTTTCACTGCTGAATCTATTAAAAGTTTTATTGAAGTTTTATTAAACGGGGCGGTGTTCGTGGATTTGCTTACTAGGTCAGAGTTATGGACTTGCATATGAGAATATGCGTATGACTCATAGAAATAGAATCAAACTTTCACTGCTGAATCTGCGCGTCTTTTCTAAAATGACGTGTTGCATATGACTCCGTTTAATAAATGACTTTTAAAGTCATTAGAAAAAAAAATAAAATTTTTTCAGCTATGAATCTAGTAAGCAAGAGTCATATGCAAGACGTCATTTTAGAAAAGACGCGCAGTGGCCGATATTATTGTCTATTTAATAGACAATAATATCTTATACAATAAAATCAAGAAGAATACAAGAAAGTTTGATTCTAGCTAGTCTATCTACTATTTCTTATCAATTTCTACTATTTCTGTTCGTGGATTGGCTTACTAGGTCAGAGATATACTCATCTAGATCTCTAGATGAGATCTAGTCTATCTACTATTTCTATGAGTCATATGCAAGACGTCATTTTAGAAAAGACGCGCAGTGGCCGATATTATTGTCTATTTCTACGATATTATTGTCTTGCATATGACTCATAGAAATAGTAGATAGACTAGCTAGAATCAAACTTTCACTGCTGAATCTATTAAAAGTTTTATTAAACGGGGCGGTGTTGGTGGATTTGCTTACTAGGTCAGAGTTATGGACTTGCATATGAGAATATGCGTATGACTCATAGAAATAGAGTCAAACTTTCACTGCTGAATCTATTAAAAGTTTTATTGATTCTTGCTAGTCTATCTACTATTGATTCTAGCTGGTCTAGAATCAATAGATTAGAATTCTAGAACCATATGCAAGACGTCACATACGAACTAGTGCTATTCTATTGATTCTATTAGAATCAAACAGAAAGTTTGATTCTAAATTCAAATAGATTTGAATCTATTTATTGAATAGTGAAAAAGTCTTTTCTAAAATGACGTCTTGCATATGACTCATAGAAATAGTAGATAGACTAGCTAGAATCAAAATATTTTGCACAAGGACCTGCATATGAGAATATGCGTATGACTCATAGAAATAGAATCAAACTTTCACTGCTGAATCTATTAAAAGTTTTATTGATTCTAGCTAGTCTATCTACTATTGATTCTAGCTGGTCTAGAATCAATAGTAAGTTTTTAAAATCAATTAGAATACAAGAAAGTTTGATTCTAGCTAGTCTATCTACTATTTCTATGAGTCATATGCAAGACGTCATTTTAGAAAAGACGCGCAGTGGCCGATATTATTGTCTATTTAATAGACAATAATATCTTGTATATCGGAATAGTAGATAGTTTGATTTTAGCTAGTCTATCTACTATTTCTATGAGTTTTATTTGTCTATTCTAGCTAGTCTATCTACTATTTCTATGAGTCATATGCAAGACCTCATTTTAGAAAAGACGCGCAGTGGCCGATATTATTGTCTATTTCTATTTCTACTCCGTTTAATAAATCTATCTACTCTTGTATGCAAGACCTTTCATTTCATTCATAACATAAATAGTAGATAGACTAGCTAGTATAGACAAATAAAACTCATAGAAATAGTAGATAGACTAGCTAGAATCAAAATATTTTGCACAAGGACTTGCATATGACTCATAGAAATAGTAGATAGACTAGCTAGAATCAAACTTTCACTGCTGAATCTATTAAATCTATTTGAATATCGGCCACCTAGAGGCCTAGAGGAAAATATTTTGCACAAGGCCGCAAGCCTTCACTAGAAACAGTGAAAGTTTGATTCTAGCTAGTCTATCTACTATTTCTATGAGTCTTTGTAGTAAAATATTGTAGTACTATTTCTATGAGTCATATGCAAGAATATAATATCGGTAGAAATAGACAATAATATCGGCCACTGCGCGTCTTTTCTAAAATGACGTCTTGCATATGACTCATAGAAATAGTAGATAGACTAGCTAGAATCAAACTTTCACTGCTGAATCTATTAAAAGTTTTAATAGATTCAAAACTTTTAATTCTTAAAGATTCAAAACTTTTAATAGATTCAGCAGTGAAAGTTTGATAAGTTTCTAAGAATACTTAGAGTAGATAGATAGAATAGAATAGATAGAGATAATAAGTTTTCTATGAGTCATATGCAAGACGTCATTTTAGAATCTATTAAAACTTTTAATAGATTCAGCAGTGAAAGTTTGATTCTAGCTAGTCTATCTACTATTTCTATGAGTCATATGCAAGACGTCATTTTAGAAATCTATTTGAATCTAGAATCAAACTTTCACTGCTGAATCTATTAAATCTATTTGAATATCGGCCACCTAGAGGCCTAGAGAAAAATGTCCAGAATCAAAGTTTTATAAAATTTTATTTCTATGAGTTTTATTAAACTTTCTTGTATTTTAATTGATTTTAAAAACTTACTATTGATTCTAGACCAGCTAGAATCAATAGTAGATGGACTAGCTAGAATCAATAAAACTTTTAATAGATTCAGCAGTGAAAGTTTGATTCTAGCTAGTCTATCTACTATTTCTATGAGTCATATGCAAGAATATAATATTGGTAGAAATAGACAATAATATCGGCCACTGCACGTCTTTTCTAAAATGACGTGTTGCATATGACTCCGTTTAATAAATGACTTTTAAAGTCATTAGAAAAAAAAATAAAATTTTTTCAGCTATGAATCTAGTAAGCAAGAGTCATATGAAAGACGTCATTTTAGAAAAGACGCGGAGTGGCCGATATTATTGTCTATTTAATAGACAATAATATCTTATACAATAAAATCAATTAGAATACAAGATAGTTTGATTCTAGCTAGTCTATCTACTATTTCTATGAGTTTTATTTGTCTATTCTAGCTAGTCTATCTACTATTTCTATGAGTCATATGCAAGACGTCATTTTAGAAAAGACGCGCATTGGCCGATATTATTGTCTATTTCTATTTCTACTCCGTTTAATAAATCTATCTACTCTTGTATGCAAGACCTTTCATTTCATTCATAACATAAATAGTAGATAGACTAGCTAGAATAGACAAATAAAACTCATAGAAATAGTAGATAGACTAGCTAGAATCAAAATATTTTGCACAAGGACTTGCATATGACTCATAGAAATAGTAGATAGACTAGCTAGAATCAAACTTTCACTGCTGAATCTATTAAATCTATTTGAATATCGGCCACCTAGAGGCCTAGAGGAAAATATTTTGCACAAGGCCGCAAGCCTTCACTAGAAACAGTGAAAGTTTGATTCTAGCTAGTCTATCTACTATTTCTATGAGTCTTTGTAGTAAAATATTGTAGTACTATTTCTATGAGTCATATGCAAGAATATAATATCGGTAGAAATAGACAATAATATCGGCCACTGCGCGTCTTTTCTAAAATGACGTCTTGCATATGACTCATAGAAATAGTAGATAGACTAGCTAGAATCAAACTTTCACTGCTGAATCTATTAAAAGTTTTAATAGATTCAAAACTTTTAATTCTTAAAGATTTAAAACTTTTAATAGATTCAGCAGTGAAAGTTTGATAAGTTTCTAAGAATACTTAGAGTAGATGGATAGAATAGAATAGATAGAGATAATAAGTTTTCTATGAGTCATATGCAAGACGTCATTTTAGAATCTATTAAAACTTTTAATAGATTCAGCAGTGAAAGTTTGATTCTAGCTAGTCTATCTACTATTTCTATGAGTCATATGCAAGACGTCATTTTAGAAATCTATTTGAATCTAGAATCAAACTTTCACTGCTGAATCTATTAAATCTATTTGAATATCGGCAACCTAGAGGCCTAGAGGAAAATGTCCAGAATCAAAGTCTTATAAAATTTTATTTCTATGAGTTTTATTAAACTTTCTTGTATTCTAATTGATTTTAAAAACTTACTATTGATTCTAGACCAGCTAGAATCAATAGTAGATAGACTAGCTAGAATCAATAAAACTTTTAATAGATTCAGCAGTGAAAGTTTGATTCTAGCTAGTCTATCTACTATTTCTATGAGTCATATGCAAGAATATAATATCGGTAGAAATAGACAATAATATCGGCCACTGCGCGTCTTTTCTAAAATGACGTCTTACATATGACTCCGTTTAATAAATGACTTTTAAAGTCATTAGAAAAAAAAAAAAAAAATTTT
This sequence comes from Artemia franciscana, assembly GCF_032884065.1. Taxonomy (NCBI): domain Eukaryota; kingdom Metazoa; phylum Arthropoda; class Branchiopoda; order Anostraca; family Artemiidae; genus Artemia; species Artemia franciscana. Next base: position 28,720,335 of record NC_088877.1, read on the forward strand.
CAGCTATGAATCTAGTAAGCAAGAGTCATATGCAAGACGTCATTTTAGAAAAGACGCGCAGTGGCCGATATTATTGTCTATTTAAAAGACAATAATATCTTATACAATAAAATCAATTAGAATACAAGAAAGTTTGATTCTAGCTAGTCTATCTACTATTTCTTATCAATTTCTACTATTTCTGGTCGTGGATTTGCTTACTAGGTCAGATATCTACTCATCTAGATCTCTAGATGAGATCTAGTCTATCTACTATTTCTATGAGTCATATGCAAGACGTCATTTTAGAAAAGACGCGCAGTGGCCGATATTATTGTCTATTTCTACGATATTATTGTCTTGCATATGACTCATAGAAATAGTAGATAGACTAGCTAGAATCAAACTTTCACTGCTGAATCTATTAAAAGTTTTATTGAAGTTTTATTAAACGGGGCGGTGTTCGTGGATTTGCTTACTAGGTCAGAGTTATGGACTTGCATATGAGAATATGCGTGTGACTCATAGAAATAGAATCAAACTTTCACTGCTGAATCTATTAAAAGTTTTATTGATTCTTGCTAGTCTATCTACTATTGATTCTAGCTGGTCTAGAATCAATAGATTAGAATTCTAGAACCATATGCAAGACGTCACATACGAACTAGTGCTTTTCTATTGATTCTATTAGAATCAAACAGAAAGTTTGATTCTAGATTCAAATAGATTTGAATCTATTTATTGAATAGTGAAAAAGTCTTTTCTAAAATGACGTCTTGCATATGACTCATAGAAATAGTAGATAGACTAGCTAGAATCAAAATATTTTGCACAAGGACTTGCATATGAGAATATGCGTATGACTCATAGAAATAGAATCAAACTTTCACTGCTGAATCTATTAAAAGTTTTATTGATTCTAGCTAGTCTATCTACTATTGATTCTAGCTGGTCTAGAATCAATAGTAAGTTTTTAAAATCAATTAGAATACAAGAAAGTTTGATTCTAGCTAGTCTATCTACTATTTCTATGAGTCATATGCAAGACGTCATTTTAGAAAAGACGCGCAGTGGCCGATATTACTGTCTATTTAATAGACAATAATATCTTGTATATCGGAATAGTAGATAGTTTGATTCTAGCTAGTCTATCTACTATTTCTATGAGTTTTATTTGTCTATTCTAGCTAGTCTATCTACTATTTCTATGAGTCATATGCAAGACGTCATTTTAGAAAAGACACGCAGTGGCCGATATTATTGTCTATTTCTATTTCTACTCCGTTTAATAAATCTATCTACTCTTGTATGCAAGACCTTTCATTTCATTCATAACATAAATAGTAGATAGACTAGCTAGAATAGACAAATAAAACTCATAGAAATAGTAGATAGACTAGCTAGAATCAAAATATTTTGCACAAGGACTTGCATATGACTCATAGAAATAGTAGATAGACTAGCTAGAATCAAACTTTCACTGCTGAATCTATTAAATCTATTTGAATATCGGCCACCTTGAGGCCTAGAGGAAAATATTTTGCACAAGGCCGCAAGCCTTCACTAGAAACAGTGAAAGTTTGATTCTAGCTAGTCTATCTACTATTTCTATGAGTCTTTGTAGTAAAATATTGTAGTACTATTTCTATGAGTCATATGCAAGAATATAATATCGGTAGAAATAGACAATAATATCGGCCACTGCGCGTCTTTTCTAAAATGACGTCTTGCATATGACTCATAGAAATAGTAGATAGACTAGCTAGAATCAAACTTTCACTGCTGAATCTATTAAAAGTTTTAATAGATTCAAAACTTTTAATTCTTAAAGATTCAAAACTTTTAATAGATTCAGCAGTGCAAGTTTGATAAGTTTCTAAGAATACTTAGAGTAGATAGATAGAATAGAATAGATAGAGATAATAAGTTTTCTATGAGTCATATGCAAGATATCATTTTAGAATCTATTAAAACTTTTAATAGATTCAGCAGTGAAAGTTTGATTCTAGCTAGTCTATCTACTATTTCTATGAGTCATATGCAAGACGTCATTTTAGAAATCTATTTGAATCTAGAATCAAACTTTCACTGCTGAATCTATTAAATCTATTTGAATATCGGCCACCTAGAGGCCTAGAGGAAAATGTCCAGAATGAAAGTTTTATAAAATTTTATTTCTATGAGTCTTATTAAACTTTCTTGTATTCTAATTGATTTTAAAAATTTACTATTGATTCTAGACCAGCTAGAATCAATAGTAGATAGACTAGCTAGAATCAATAAAACTTCTAATAGATTCAGCAGTGAAAGTTTGATTCTAGCTAGTCTATCTACTATTTCTATGAGTCATATGCAAGAATATAATATCGGTAGAAATAGACAATAATATCGGCCACTGCGCGTCTTTTCTAAAATGACGTCTTGCATATGACTCCGTTTAATAAATGACTTTTAAAGTCATTAGAAAAAAAAATAAAAATTTTTCAGCTATGAATCTAGTAAGCAAGAGTTATATGCAAGACGTCATTTTAGAAAAGACGCGCAGTGGCCGATATTATTGTCTATTTAATAGACAATAATATCTTATACAATAAAATCAATTAGAATACAAGAAAGTTTGATTCTAGCTAGTCTATCTACTATTTCTTATCAATTTCTACTATTTCTGTTCGTGGATTTGCTTACTAGGTCAGAGATCTACTCATCTAGATCTCTAGATGAGATCTAGTCTATCTACTATTTCTATGAGTCATATGCAAGACGTCATTTTAGAAAAGACGCGCAGTGGCCGATATTATTGTCTATTTCTACGATATTATTGTCTTGCATATGACTCATAGAAATAGTAGATAGACTAGCTAGAATCAAACTTTCACTGCTGAATCTATTAAAAGTCTTATTGAAGTTTTATTAAACGGGGCGGTGTTCGTGGATTTGCTTACTAGGTCAGAGTTATGGACTTGCATATGAGAATATGCGTATGACTCATAGAAATAGAATCAAACTTTCACTGATGAATCTATTAAAAGTTTTATTGATTCTTGCTAGTCTATCTACTATTGATTCTAGCTGGTCTAGAATCAATAGATTAGAATTCTAGAACCATATGCAAGACGTCACATACGAACTAGTGCAATTCTATTGATTCTATTAGAATCAAACAGAAAGTTTGATTCTAGATTCAAATAGATTTGAATCTATTTATTGAATAGTGAAAAAGTCTTTTCTAATCTATTGATTCTAGACCAGCTAGAATCAATAGTAGATAGACTAGCAAGAATCAATAAAACTTTTAATAGATTCAGCAGTGAAAGTTTGACTCTATTTCTATGAGTCATACGCATATTCTCATATGCAAGTCCATAACTCTGACCTAGTAAGCAAATCCACGAACACCGCCCCGTTTAATAAAACTTCAATAAAACTTTTAATAGATTCAGCAGTGAAAGTTTGATTCTAGCTAGTCTATCTATTCTATTCTAATCTATTCTATCTATCTACTCTAAGTATTCTTAGAAACTTATCAAACTTTCACTGCTGAATCTATTAAAAGTTTTGAATCTTTAAGAATTAAAAGTTTTGAATCTATTAAAACTTTTAATGGATTCAGCAGTGAAAGTTTGATTCTAGCTAGTCTATCTACTATTTCTATGAGTCATATGCAAGACGTCATTTTAGAAAAGACGCGCAGTGGCCGATATTATTGTCTATTTCTACCGATATTATATTCTTGCATATGACTCATAGAAATAGTACTACAATATTTTACTACAAAGACTCATAGAAATAGTAGATAGACTAGCTAGAATCAAACTTTCACTGTTTCTAGTGAAGGCTTGCGGCCTTGTGCAAAATATTTTCCTCTAGGCCTCTAGGTGGCCGATATTCAAATAGATTTAATATATTCAGCAGTGAAAGTTTGATTCTAGCTAGTCTATCTACTATTTCTATGAGTCATATGCAAGTCCTTGTGCAAAATATTTTGATTCTAGCTAGTCTATCTACTATTTCTATGAGTTTTATTTGTCTATACTAGCTAGTCTATCTACTATTTATGTTATGAATGAAATGAAAGGTCTTGCATACAAGAGTAGATAGATTTATTAAACGGAGTAGAAATAGAAATAGACAATAATATCGGCCACTGCGCGTCTTTTCTAAAATGACGTCTTGCATATGACTAATAGAAATAGTAGATAGACTAGCTAGAATAGACAAATAAAACTCATAGAAATAGTAGATAGACTAGCTAGAATCAAACTATCTACTATTCCGATATACAAGATATTATTGTCTATTAAATAGACAATAATATCGGCCACTGCGCGTCTTTTCTAAAATGACTTCTTGCATATGACTCATAGAAATAGTAGATAGACTAGCTAGAATCAAACTTTCTTGTATTCTAATTGATTTTAAAAACTTACTATTGATTCTAGACCAGCTAGAATCAATAGTAGATAGACTAGCTAGAATCAGTAAAACTTTTAATAGATTCAGCAGTGAAAGTTTGATTCTATTTCTATGAGTCATACGCATATTCTCATATGCAAGTCCTTGTGCAAAATATTTTGATTCTAGCTAGTCTATCTACTATTTCTATGAGTCATATGCAAGACGTCATTTTAGAAAAGACTTTTTCACTATTCAATAAATAGATTCAAGTCTATTTGAATCTAGAATCAAACTTTCTGTTTGATTCTAATAGCATCAATAGAATAGCACTAGTTCGTATGTGACGTCTTGCATATGGTTCTAGAATTCTAATCTATTGATTCTAGACCAGCTAGAATCAATAGTAGATAGACTAGCAAGAATCAATAAAACTTTTAATAGATTCAGCAGTGAAAGTTTGATTCTATTTCTATGAGTCATACTCATATTCTCATATGCAAGTCCATAACTCTGACCTAGTAAGTAAATCCACCAACACCGCCCCGTTTAATAAAACTTTTAATAGATTCAGCAGTGAAAGTTTGATTCTAGCTAGTCTATCTACTATTTCTATGAGTCATATGCAAGACAATAATATCGTAGAAATAGACAATAATATCGGCCACTGCGCGTCTTTTCTAAAACGACCTCTTGAATATGACTCATAGAAATAGTAGATAGACTAGATCTCATCTAGAGATCTAGATGAGTATATCTCTGACCTAGTAAGCAAATCCACGACCAAAAATAGTAGAAATTGATAAGAAATAGTAGATAGACTAGCTAGAATCAAACTTTCTTGTATTCTAATTGATTTTATTGTATAAGATATTATTGTCTATTAAATAGACAATAATATCGGCCACTGTGCGTCTTTTCTAAAATGAAGTCTTGCATATGACTCTTGCTTACTAGATTCATAGCTGAAAAAATTTTATTTTTTTTCTAATGACTTTAAAAGTCATTTATTAAACGGAGTCATATGCAAGACGTCATTTTAGAAAAGACGCGCAGTGGCCGATATTATTGTCTATTTCTACCGATATTATATTCTTGCATATGACTCATAGAAATAGTAGATAGACTAGCTAGAATCAAACTTTAACTGCTGAATCTATTAAAAGTTTTATTGATTCTAGCTAGTCTATCTACTATTGATTCTAGCTGGTCTAGAATCAATAGTAAGTTTTTAAAATCAATTAGAATACAAGAAAGTTTAATAAAACTCATAGAAATAAAATTTTATAAAACTTTGATTCTGGACATTTTCCTCTAGGCCTCTAGGTGGCCGATATTCAAATAGATTTAATAGATTCAGCAGTGAAAGTTTGATTCTAGATTCAAATAAATTTCTAAAATGACGTCTTGCATATGACTCATAGAAATAGTAGATAGACTAGCTAGAATCAAAGTTTCACTGCTGAATCTATTAAAAGTCTTAATAGATTCTAAAATGACGTCTTGCATATGACTCATAGAAAACTTATTATCTCTATCTAACCTATTCTATCTATCTACTCTAAGTATTCTTAGAAACTTATCAAACTTTCACTGCTGAATCTATTAAAAGTTTTGAATCTTTAAGAATTAAAAGTTTTGAATCTATTAAAACTTTTAATGGATTCAGCAGTGAAAGTTTGATTCTAGCTAGTCTATCTACTATTTCTATGAGTCTTATGCAAGACGTCATTTTAGAAAAGACGCGCAGTGGCCGATATTATTGTCTATTTCTACCGATATTATATTCTTGCATATGACTCATGGAAATAGTACTACAATATTTTACTACAAAGACTCATAGAAATAGTAGATAGACTAGCTAGAATCAAACTTTCACTGTTTCTAGTGAACGCTTGCGGCCTTGTGCAAAATATTTTCCTCTAGGCCTCTAGGTGGCCGATATTCAAATAGATTTAATAGATTCAGCAGTGAAAGTTTGATTCTAGCTAGTCTATCTACTATTTCTATGAGTCATATGCAAGTCCTTGTGCAAAATATTTTGATTCTAGCTAGTCTATCTACTATTTCTATGAGTTTTATTTGTCTATACTAGCTAGTCTATCTACTATTTATGTTATGAATGAAATGAAAGGTCTTCCATACAAGAGTAGATAGATTTATTAAACGGAGTAGAAATAGAAATAGACAATAATATCGGCCACTGCGCGTCTTTTCTAAAATGACGTCTTGCATATGACTCATAGAAATAGTAGATAGACTAGCTAGAATAGACAAATAAAACTCATAGAAATAGTAGATAGACTAGAATCAAACTATCTACTATTCCGATATACAAGATATTATTGTCTATTAAATAGACAATAATATCGGCCACTGCGCGTCTTTTCTAAAATGACGTCTTGCATATGACTCATAGAAATAGTAGATAGACTAGCTAGAATCAAACTTTCTTGTATTCTAATTGATTTTAAAAACTTACTATTGATTCTAGACCAGCTAGAATCAATAGTAGATAGACTAGCTAGAATCAATAAAACTTTTAATAGATTCAGCAGCGAAAGTTTGATTCTATTTCTATGAGTCATACGCATATTCTCATATGCAAGTCCTTGTGCAAAATATTTTGATTCTAGCTAGTCTATCTACTATTTCTATGAGTCTTTGTAGTAAAATATTGTAGTACTATTTCTATGAGTCATATGCAAGACGTCATTTTAGAAAAGACACGCAGTGGCCGATATTATTGTCTATTTCTATTTCTACTCCGTTTAATAAATCTATCTACTCTTGTATGCAAGACCTTTCATTTCATTCATAACATAAATAGTAGATAGACTAGCTAGAATAGACAAATAAAACTCATAGAAATAGTAGATAGACTAGCTAGAATCAAAATATTTTGCACAAGGACTTGCATATGACTCATAGAAATAGTAGATAGACTAGCTAGAATCAAACTTTCACTGCTGAATCTATTAAATCTATTTGAATATCGGCCACCTTGAGGCCTAGAGGAAAATATTTTGCACAAGGCCGCAAGCCTTCACTAGAAACAGTGAAAGTTTGATTCTAGCTAGTCTATCTACTATTTCTATGAGTCTTTGTAGTAAAATATTGTAGTACTATTTCTATGAGTCATATGCAAGAATATAATATCGGTAGAAATAGACAATAATATCGGCCACTGCGCGTCTTTTCTAAAATGACGTCTTGCATATGACTCATAGAAATAGTAGATAGACTAGCTAGAATCAAACTTTCACTGCTGAATCTATTAAAAGTTTTAATAGATTCAAAACTTTTAATTCTTAAAGATTCAAAACTTTTAATAGATTCAGCAGTGCAAGTTTGATAAGTTTCTAAGAATACTTAGAGTAGATAGATAGAATAGAATAGATAGAGATAATAAGTTTTCTATGAGTCATATGCAAGATATCATTTTAGAATCTATTAAAACTTTTAATAGATTCAGCAGTGAAAGTTTGATTCTAGCTAGTCTATCTACTATTTCTATGAGTCATATGCAAGACGTCATTTTAGAAATCTATTTGAATCTAGAATCAAACTTTCACTGCTGAATCTATTAAATCTATTTGAATATCGGCCACCTAGAGGCCTAGAGGAAAATGTCCAGAATGAAAGTTTTATAAAATTTTATTTCTATGAGTCTTATTAAACTTTCTTGTATTCTAATTGATTTTAAAAATTTACTATTGATTCTAGACCAGCTAGAATCAATAGTAGATAGACTAGCTAGAATCAATAAAACTTCTAATAGATTCAGCAGTGAAAGTTTGATTCTAGCTAGTCTATCTACTATTTCTATGAGTCATATGCAAGAATATAATATCGGTAGAAATAGACAATAATA
>NC_088877.1:28728679-28775063 GCF_032884065.1 Artemia franciscana
AAATAGTAGATAGACTAGCTAGAATCAAACTTTCACTGCTGAATCTATTAAAAGTTTTAATAGATTCTAAAATGACGTCTTGCATATGACTCATAGAAAACTTATTATCTCTATCTTTTCTATTCTATCTATCTACTCTAAGTATTCTTAGAAACTTATCAAACTTTCACTGCTGAATCTATTAAAAGTTTTGAATCTTTAAGAATTAAAAGTTTTGAATCTATTAAAACTTTTAATAGATTCAGCAGTGAAAGTTTGATTCTAGCTAGTCTATCTACTATATCTATGAGTCATATGCAAGACGTCATTTTAGAAAAGACGCGCAGTGGCCGATATTATTGTCTATTTCTACCGATATTATATTCTTGCATATGACTCATAGAAATAGTACTACAATATTTTACTACAAAGACTCATAGAAATAGTAGATAGACTAGCTAGAATCAAACTTTCACTGTTTCTAGTGAAGGCTTGCGGCCTTGTGCAAAATATTTTCCTCTAGGCCTCTAGGTGGCCGATATTCAAATAGATTTATTAGATTCAGTAGTGAAAGTTTGATTCTAGCTAGTCTATCTACTATTTCTATGAGTCATATGCAAGACAATAATATCGTAGAAATAGACAATAGTATCGGCAACTGCGCGTCTTTTCTAAAATGACGTCTTGCATATGACTCATAGAAATAGTAGATAGACTAGATCTCATCTAGAGATCTAGATGAGTAGATCTCTGACCTAGTAAGCAAATCCACGAACAGAAATAGTAGAAATTGATAAGAAATAGTAGATAGACTAGCTAGAATCAAACTTTCTTGTATTCTAATTGATTTTATTGTATAAGATATTATTGTCTATTAAATAGACAATAATATCGGCCACTGCGCGTCTTTTCTAAAATGACGTCTTGCATATGACTCTTGCTTACTAGATTCATAGCTGAAAAATTTTATTTTTTTTCTAATGACTTTAAAAGTCATTTATTAAACGGAGTCATATGCAAGACGTCATTTTAGAAAAGACGCGCGGTGGCCGATATTATTTTCTATTTCTACCGATATTATATTCTTGCATATGACTCATAGAAATAGTAGATAGACTAGCTAGAATCAAACTTTCACTACTGAATCTATTAAAAGTTTTATTGATTCTAGCTAGTCTATCTACTATTGATTCTAGCTGGTCTAGAATCAATAGTAAGTTTTTAAAATCAATTAGAATACAAGAAAGTTTAATAAAACTCATAGAAATAAAATTTTATAAAACTTTGATTCTGGACATTTTCTTCTAGGCCTCTAGGTGGCCGATATTCAAATAGATTTAATAGATTCAGCAGTGAAAGTTTGATTCTAGATTCAAATAGATTTCTAAAATGACGTCTTGCATATGACTCATAGAAATAGTAGATAGACTAGCTAGAATCAAACTTTCACTGCTGAATCTATTAAAAGTTTTAATAGATTCTAAAATGACGTCTTGCATATGACTCATAGAAAACTTATTATCTCTATCTATTATATTCTATCTATCTACTCTAAGTATTCTTAGAAACGTATCAAACTTTCACTGCTGAATCTATTAAAAGTTTTGAATCTTTAAGAATTAAAAGTTTTGAATCTATTAAAACTTTTAATAGATTCAGCAGTGAAAGTTTGATTCTAGCTAGTCTATCTACTATTTCTATGAGTCATATACAAGACGTCATTTTAGAAAAGACGCGCATTGGCCGATATTATTGTCTATTTCTACCGATATTATATTCTTGCATATGACTCAGAAAAATAGTACTACAATATTTTACTACAAAGACTCATAGAAATAGTAGATAGACTAGCTAGAATCAAACTTTCACTGTTTCTAGTGAAGGCTTGCGGCCTTGTGCAAAATATTTTCCTCTAGGCCTCTAGGTGGCCGATATTCAAATAGATTTAATAGATTCAGCAGTGAAAGTTTGATTCTAGCTAGTCTATCTACTATTTCTATGAGTTTTATTTGTCTATTCTAGCTAGTCTATCTACTATTTATGTTATGAATGAAATGAAAGGTCTTGCATACAAGAGTAGATAGATTTATTAAACGGAGTAGAAATAGAAATAGACAATAATATCGGCCACTGCGCGTCTTTTCTAAAATGACGTCTTGCATATGACTCATAGAAATAGTAGATAGACTAGCTAGAATAGACAAATAAAACTCATAGAAATAGTAGATAGACTAGCTAGAATCAAACTATCTACTATTCCGATATACAAGATATTATTGTCTATTAAATAGACAATAATATCGGCCACTGCGCGTCTTTTCTAAAATGACGTCTTGCATATGACTCATAGAAATAGTAGATAGACTAGCTAGAATCAAACTTTCTTGTATTCTAATTGATTTTAAAAACTTACTATTGATTCTAGACCAGCTAGAATCAATAGTAGACAGACTAGCTAGAATCAATAAAACTTTTAATAGATTCAGCAGTGAAAGTTTGATTCTATTTCTATGAGTCATACGCATATTCTCATATGCAAGTCCTTGTGCAAAATATTTTGATTCTAGCTAGTCTATCTACTATTTCTATGAGTCATATGCAAGACGTCATTTTAGAAAAGACTTTTTCACTATTCAATAAATAGATTCAAATCTATTTGAATCTAGAATCAAACTTTCTGTTTGATTCTAATAGAATCAATAGAATAGCACTAGTTCGTATGTGACGTCTTGCATATGGTTCTAGAATTCTAATCTATTGATTCTAGACCAGCTAGAATCAATAGTAGATAGACTAGCAAGAATCAATAAAACTTTTAATAGATTCAGCAGTGAAAGTTTGATTCTATTTCTATGAGTCATACGCATATTCTCATATGCAAGTCCATAGCTCTGACCTAGTAAGCAAATCCACGAACACCGCCCCGTTTAATAAAACTTCCTTAAAACTTTTAATAGATTCAGCAGTGAAAGTTTGATTCTAGCTAGTCTATCTACTATTTCTATGAGTCATATGCAAGACAATAATATCGTAGAAATAGACAATAATATCGGCCACTGCGCGTCTTTTCTAAAATGACGTCTTGCATATGACTCATAGAAATAGTAGATAGACTAGATCTCATCTAGAGATCTAGATGAGTAGATCTCTGACCTAGTAAGCAAATTCTTGAACAGAAATAGTAGAAATTGATAAGAAATAGTAGATAGACTAGCTAGAATCAAACTTTCTTGTATTCTAATTGATTTTATTGTATAAGATATTATTGTCTATTAAATAGACAATAATATCGACCACTGCGCGTCTTTTCTAAAATGACGTCTTGCATATGACTCTTGCTTACTAGATTCATAGCTGAAAAAATTTTATTTTTTTTTCTAATGAATTTAAAAGTCATTTATTAAACGGAGTCATATGCAAGACGTCATTTTAGAAAAGACGCGCAGTGGCCGATATTAATGTCTATTTCTACCGATATTATATTCTTGCATATGACTCATAGAAATAGTAGATAGAATAGCTAGAATCAAACTTTCACTGCTGAATCTATTAAAAGTTTTATTGATTCTAGCTAGTCTATCTACTATTGATTCTAGCTGGTCTAGAATCAATAGTAAGTTTTTAAAATCAATTAGAATACAAGAAAGTTTAATAAAACTCAAGAAATAAAATTTTATAAAACTTTGATTCTGGACATTTTCCTCTAGGCCTCTAGGTGGCCGATATTCAAATAGATTTAATAGATTCAGCAGTGAAAGTTTGATTCTAGATTCAAATAGATTTCTAAAATGACGTCTTGCATATGACTCATAGAAATAGTAGATAGACTAGCTAGAATCAAACTTTCACTGCTGAATCTATTAAAAGTTTTAATAGATTCTAAAATGACGTCTTGCATATGACTCATAGAAAACTTATTATCTCTATCTATTCTATTCTATCTATCTACTCTAAGTATTCTTAGAAACTTATCAAACTTTCACTGCTGAATCTATTAAAAGTTTTGAATCTTTAAGAATTAAAAGTTTTGAATCTATTAAAACTTTTAATAGATTCAGCAGTGAAAGTTTGATTCTAGCTAGTCTATCTACTATTTCTATGAGTCATATGCAAGACGTCATTTTAGAAAAGACGCGCAGTGGCCGATATTATTGTCTATTTCTACCGATATTATATTCTTGCATATGACTCATAGAAATAGTACTAAAATATTTTACTACAAAGACTCATAGAAATTGTAGATAGACTAGCTAGAATCAAACTTTCACTGTTTCTAGTGAAGGCTTGCGGCCTTGTGCAAAATATTTTCCTCTAGGCCTCTAGGTGGCCGATATTCAAATAGATTTAATAGATTCAGCAGTGAAAGTTTGATTCTAGCTAGTCTATCTACTATTTCTATGAGTCATATGCAAGTCCTTGTGCAAAAAATTTTGATTCTAGCTAGTCTATCTACTATTTCTATGAGTTTTATTTGTCTATTCTAGCTAGTCTATCTACTATTTATGTTATGAATGAAATGAAAGGTCTTGCATACAAGAGTAGATAGATTTATTAAACGGAGTAGAAATAGAAATAGACAATAATATCGGCCACTGCGCGTCTTTTCTAAAATGACGTCTTGCATATGACTCATAGAAATAGTTGATAGACTAGCTAGAATAGACAAATAAAACTCATAGAAATAGTAGATAGACTAGCTAGAATCAAACTATCTACTATTCCAATATACAAGATATTATTGTCTATTAAATAGACAATAATATCGGCCACTGCGTGTCTTTTCTAAAATGACGTCTTGCATATTACTCATAGAAATAGTAGATAGACTAGCTAGAATCAAACTTTCTTGTATTCTAATTGATTTTAAAAACTTACTATTGATTCTAGACCAGCTAGAATCAATAGTAGATAGACTAGCTAGAATCAATAAAACTTTTAATAGATTCAGCAGTGAAAGTTTGATTCTATTTCTATGAGTCATACGCATATTCTCATATGCAAGTCCTTGTGCAAAATATTTTGATTCTAGCTAGTCTATATACTATTTCTATGAGTCATATGCAAGACGTCATTTTAGAAAAGACTTTTTCACTATTCAATAAATAGATTCAAATCTATTTGAATCTAGAATCAAACTTTCTGTTTGATTCTAATAGAATCAATAGAATAGCACTAGTTCGTATGTGACGTCTTGCATATGGTTCTAGAATTCTAATCTATTGATTCTAGACCAGCTAGAATCAATAGTAGATGGACTAGCAAGAATCAATAAAACTTTTAATAGATTCAGCAGTGAAAGTTTGATTCTATTTCTATGAGTCATACGCATATTCTCATATGCAAGTCCATAACTCTGACCTAGTAAGCAAATCCACGAACACCGCCCCGTTTAATAAAACTTCAATAAAACTTTTAATAGATTCAGCAGTGAAAGTTTGATTCTAGCTAGTCTATCTACTATTTCTATGAGTCATATGCAAGACAATAATATCGTAGAAATAGACAATAATATCGGCCACTGCGCGTCTTTTCTAAAATGATGTCTTGCATATGACTCATAGAAATAGTAGATAGACTAGATCTCATCTAGAGATCTAGATGAGTAGATCTCTGACCTAGTAAGCAAATCCACGAACAGAAATAGTAGAAATTGATAAGAAATAGTAGATAGACTAGCTAGAATCAAACTTTCTTGTATTCTAATTGATTTTATTGTATAAGATATTATTGTCTATTAAAAAGACAATAATATCGGCCACTGCGCGTCTTTTCTAAAATGACGTCTTGCATATGACTCTTGCTTACTAGATTCATAGCTGAAAAAATTTTATTTTTTTTTCTAATGACTTTAAAAGTCATTTATTAAACGGAGTCATATGCAAGACGTTATTTTAGAAAAGACGCGCAGTGGCCGATATTATTGTCTATTTCTACCGATATTATATTCTTGCATATGACTCATAGAAATAGTAGATAGACTAGCTAGAATCAAACTTTCAATGCTGAATCTATTAAAAGTTTTATTGATTCTAGCTAGTCTATCTACTATTTCTATGAGTCTTTGTAGTAAAATATTGTAGTACTATTTCTATGAGTCATATGCAAGAATATAATATCGGTAGAAATAGACAATAATATCGGCCACTGCGCGTCTTTTCTAAAATGACGTCTTGTATATGACTCATAGAAATAGTAGATAGACTAGCTAGAATCAAACTTTCACTGCTGAATCTATTAAAAGTTTTAATAGATTCAAAACTTTTAATTCTTAAAGATTCAAAACTTTTAATAGATTCAGCAGTGAAAGTTTGATAAGTTTCTAAGAATACTTAGAGTAGATAGATAGAATAGAATAGATAGAGATAATAAGTTTTCTATGAGTCATATGCAAGACGTCATTTTAGAAATCTATTTGAATCTAGAATCAAACTTTCACTGCTGGATCTATTAAATCTATTTGAATATCGGCCACCTAGAGGCCTAGAGGAAAATGTCCAGAATCAAAGTTTTATAAAATTTTATTTCTATGAGTTTTATTAAACTTTCTTGTATTCTAATTGATTTTAAAAACTTACTATTGATTCTAGACCAGCTAGAATCAATAGTAGATAGACTAGCTAGAATCAATAAAACTTTTAATAGATTCAGCAGTGAAAGTTTGATTCTAGCTAGTCTATCTACTATTTCTATGAGTCATATGCAAGAATATAATATCGGTAGAAATAGACAATAATATCGGCCACCGCGCGTCTTTTCTAAAATGACGTCTTGCATATGACTCCGTTTAATAAATGACTTTTAAAGTCATTAGAAAAAAATAAAATTTTTTCAGCTATGAATCTAGTAAGCAAGAGTCATATGCAAGACGTCATTTTAGAAAAGACGCGCAGTGGCCGATATTATTGTCTATTTAATAGACAATAATATCTTATACAATAAAATCAATTAGAATACAAGAAAGTTTGATTCTAGCTAGTCTATCTACTATTTCTTATCAATTTCTACTATTTCTGTTCGTGGATTTGCTTACTAGGTCAGAGATCTACTCATCTAGATCTCTAGATGAGATCTAGTCTATCTACTATTTCTATGAGTCATATGCAAGATGTCATTTTAGAAAAGACGCGCAGTGGCCGATACTATTGTCTATTTCTACGATATTATTGTCTTGCATATGACTCATAGAAATAGTAGATAGACTAGCTAGAATCAAACTTTCACTGCTGAATCTATTAAAAGTTTTATTGAAGTTTTATTAAACGGGGCGGTGTTCGTGGATTTGCTTACTAGGTCAGAGTTATGGACTTGCATATGAGAATATGCGTTTGACTCATAGAAATAGAATCAAACTTTCACTGCTGAATCTATTAAAAGTTTTATTGATTCTTGCTAGTCTATCTACTATTGATTCTAGCTGGTCTAGAATCAATAGATTAGAATTCTAGAACCATATGCAAGACGTCACATTCGAACTAGTGCTATTCTATTGATTCTATTAGAATCAAACAGAAAGTTTGATTCTAGATTCAAATAGATTTGAATCTATTTATTGAATAGTGAAAAAGTCTTTTCTAAAATGACGTCTTGCATATGACTCATAGAAATAGTAGATAGACTAGCTAGAATCAAAACATTTTGCACAAGGACTTGCATATGAGAATATGCGTATGACTCATAGAAATAGAATCAAACTTTCACTGCTGAATCTATTAAAAGTTTTATTGATTCTAGCTAGTCTATCTACTATTGATTCTAGCTGGTCTAGAATCAATAGTAAGTTTTTAAAATCAATTAGAATACAAGAAAGTTTGATTCTAGCTAGTCTATCTACTATTTCTATGAGTCATATGCAAGACGTCATTTTTGAAAAGACGCGCAGTGGCCGATATTATTGTCTATTTAATAGACAATAATATCTTGTATATCGTAATAGTAGATAGTTTGATTCTAGCTAGTCTATCTACTATTTCTATGAGTTTTATTTGTCTATTCTAGCTAGTCTATCTACTATTTCTATGAGTCATATGCAAGACGTCATTTTAGAAAAGACGCGCAGTGGCCGATATAAGTGTCTATTTCTATTTCTACTCCGTTCAATAAATCTATCTACTCTTGTATGCAAGACCTTTCATTTCACTCATAACATAAATAGTAGATAGACTAGCTAGAATAGACAAATAAAACTCATAGAAATAGTAGATAGACTAGCTAGAATCAAAATATTTTGCACAAGGACTTGCATATGACTCATAGAAATAGTAGATAGACTAGCTAGAATCAAACTTTCACTGCTGAATCTATTAAATCTATTTGAATATCGGCCACCTAGAGGCCTAGAGGAAAATATTTTGCACAAGGCCGCAAGCCTTCACTAGAAACAGTGAAAGTTTGATTCTAGCTAGTCTATCTACTATTTCTATGAGTCTTTGTAGTAAAATATTGTAGTACTATTTCTATGAGTCATATGCAAGAATATAATATCGGTAGAAATAGACAATAATATCGGCCACTGCGCGTCTTTTCTAAAATGACGTCTTGCATATGACTCATAGAAATAGTAGATAGACTAGCTAGAATCAATAAAACTTTTAATAGATTCAGCAGTGAAAGTTTGATTCTAGCTAGTCTATCTACTATTTCTATGAGTCATATGCAAGACGTCATTTTAGAAATCTATTTGAATCTAGAATCAAACTTTCACTACTGAATCTATTAAATCTATTTGAATATCGGCCACCTAGAGGCCATAGAAATAAAATTTTATTTCTATGAGTTTTATTAAACTTTCTTGTATTCTAATTGATTTTAAAAACTTACTATTGATTCTAGACCAGCTAGAATCAATAGTAGATAGACTAGCTAGAATTAATAAAACTTTTAATAGATTCAGCAGTGAAAGTTTGATTCTAGCTAGTCTATCTACTATTTCTATGAGTCATATGCAAGAATATAATATCGGTAGAAATAGACAATAATATCGGCCACTGCGCGTCTTTTCTAAAATGACGTCTTGCATATGACTCCGTTTAATAAATGACTTTTAAAGTCATTAGAAAAAAAAATAAAATTTTTTCAGCTATGAATCTAGTAAGCAAGAGTCATATGCAAGACATCATTTTAGAAAAGACGCACAGTGGCCGATATTATTGTCTATTTAATAGACAATAATATCTTATACAATAAAATCAATTAGAATACAAGAAAGTTTGATTCTAGCTAGTCTATCTACTATTTCTTATCAATTTCTACTATTTCTGTTCGTGGATTTGCTTACTAGGTCAGAGATCTACTCATCTAGATCTCTAGATGAGATCTAGTCTATATACTATTTCTATGAATCATATGCAAGACGTCATTTTAGAAAAGACGCGCAGTGGCCGATATTATTGTCTATTTCTACGATATTATTGTCTTGCATATGACTCATAGAAATAGTAGATAGACTAGCTAGAATCAAACTTTCACTGCTGAATCTATTAAAAGTTTTATTGAAGTTTTATTAAACGGGGCGGTGTTTGTGGATTTGCTTACTAGGTCAGAGTTATGGACTTGCATATGAGAATATGCGTATGACTCATAGAAATAGAATCAAACTTTCACTGCTGAATCTATTAAAAGTTTTATTGATTCTTGCTAGTCTATCTACTATTGATTCTAATTGGTCTAGAATCAATAGATTAGAATTCTAGAACCATATGCAAGACGTCACATACGAACTAGTGCTATTTTATTGATTCTATTAGAATCAAACAGAAAGTTTGATTCTAGATTCAAATAGATTTGAATCTATTTATTGAATAGTGAAAAAGTCTTTTCTAAAATGACGTCTTGCATATGACTCATAGAAATAGTAGATAGACTAGCTAGAATCAAACTTTCACTGCTGAATCTATTAAATCTATTTGAATATAGGCCACCAAGAGGCCTAGAGGAAAATATTTTGCACAAGGCCGCAAGCCTTCACTAGAAACAGTGAAAGTTTGATTCTAGCTAGTCTATCTACTATTTCTATGAGTCTTTGTAGTAAAATATTGTAGTACTATTTCTATGAGTCATATGCAAGAATATAGTATCGGTAAAAATAGACAATAATATCGGCCACTGCGCGTCTTTTCTAAAATGACGTCTTGCAGATGACTCATAGAAATAGTAGATAGACTAGCTAGAATCAAACTTACACTGCTGAATCTATTAAAAGTTTTAATAGATTCAAAACTTTTAATTCTTAAAGATTCAAAACTTTTAATAGATTCAGCAGTGAAAGTTTGATAAGTTTCTAAGAATACTTAGAGTAGATAGATAGAATAGAATAGATAGAGATAATAAGTTTTCTATGAGTCATATGCAAGACGTCATTTTAGAATCTATTAAAACTTTTAATAGATTCAGCAGTGAAAGTTTGATTCTAGCTAGTCTATCTACTATTTCTATGAGTCATATGCAAGACGTCATTTTAGAAATCTATTTGAATCTAGAATCAAACTTTCACTGCTGAATCTATTAAATCTATTTGAATATCGGCCACCTAGAGGCCTAGAGGAAAATGTCCAGAATCAAAGTTTTATAAAATTTTATTTCTATGAGTTTTATTAAACTTTCTTGTATTCTAATTGATTTTAAAAACTTACTATTGATTCTAGACCAGCTAGAATCAATAGTAGATAGACTAGCTAGAATTAATAAAACTTTTAATAGATTCAGCAGTGAAAGTTTGATTCTAGCTAGTCTATCTACTATTTCTATGAGTCATATGCAAGAATATAATATCGGTAGAAATAGACAATAATATCGGCCACTGCGCGTCTTTTCTAAAATGACGTCTTGCATATGACTCCGTTTAATAAATGACTTTTAAAGTCATTAGAAAAAAAAATAAAATTTTTTCAGCTATGAATCTAGTAAGCAAGAGTCATATGCAAGACATCATTTTAGAAAAGACGCACAGTGGCCGATATTATTGTCTATTTAATAGACAATAATATCTTATACAATAAAATCAATTAGAATACAAGAAAGTTTGATTCTAGCTAGTCTATCCACTATTTCTTATCAATTTCTACTATTTCTGTTCGTGGATTTGCTTACTAGGTCAGAGATCTACTCATCTAGATCTCTAGATGAGATCTAGTCTATCTACTATTTCTATGAATCATATGCAAGACGTCATTTTAGAAAAGACGCGCAGTGGCCGATATTATTGTCTATTTCTACGATATTATTGTCTTGCATATGACTCATAGAAATAGTAGATAGACTAGCTAGAATCAAACTTTCACTGCTGAATCTATTAAAAGTTTTATTGAAGTTTTATTAAACGGGGCGGTGTTCGTGGATTTGCTTACTAGGTCAGAGTTATGGACTTGCATATGAAAATATGCGTATGACTCATAGAAATAGAATCAAACTTTCACTGCTGAATCTATTAAAAGTTTTATTGATTCTTGCTAGTCTATCTACTATTGATTCTAGCTGGTCTAGAATCAATAGATTAGAATTCTAGAACCATATGCAAGACGTCACATACGAACTAGTGCTATTTTATTGATTCTATTAGAATCAAACAGAAAGTTTGATTCTAGATTCAAATAGATTTGAATCTATTTATTGAATAGTGAAAAAGTCTTTTCTAAAATGACGTCTTGCATATGACACATAGAAATAGTAGATAGACTAGCTAGAATCAAAATATTTTGCACAAGGACTTGCATATGAGAATATGCGTATGACTCATAGAAATAGAATCAAACTTTCACTGCTGAATCTATTAAAAGTTTTATTGATTCTAGCTAGTCTATCTACTATTGATTCTAGCTGGTCTAGAATCAATAGTAAGTTTTTAAAATCAATTAGAATACAAGAAAGTTTGATTCTAGCTAGTCTATCTACTATTTCTATGAGTCATATGCAAGACGTCATTTTAGAAAAGACGCGCAGTGGCCGATATTATTGTCTATTTAATAGACAATAATATCTTGTATATCGGAATAGTAGATAGTTTAATTCTAGCTAGTCTATCTACTATTTCTATGAGTTTTATTTGTCTATTCTAGCTAGTCTATCTACTATTTCTATGAGTCATATGCAAGACGTCATTTTAGAAAAGACGCGCAGTGGCCGAAATTATTGTCTATTTCTATTTCTACTCCGTTTAATAAATCTATCTACTCTTGTATGCAAGACCTTTCATTTCATTCATAACATAAATAGTAGATAGACTAGCTAGAATAGACAAATAAAACTCATAGAAATAGTAGATAGACTAGCTAAAATCAAAATATTTTGCACAAGGACTTGCATATGACTCATAGAAATAGTAGATAGACTAGCTAGAATCAAACTTTCACTGCTGAATCTATTAAATCTATTTGAATATCGGCCACCTAGAGGCCTAGAGGAAAATATTTTGCACAAGGCCGCAAGCCTTCACTAGAAACAGTGAAAGTTTGATTCTAGATTCAAATAGATTTGAATCTATTTATTGAATAGTGAAAAAGTCTTTTCTAAAATGACGTCTTGCATATGACTCATAGAAATAGTAGATAGACTAGCTAGAATCAAAATATTTTGCACAAGGACTTGCATATGAGAATATGCGTATGACTCATAGAAATAGAATCAAACTTTCACTGCTGAATCTATTAAAAGTTTTATTGATTCTAGCTAGTCTATCTACTATTGATTCTAGCTGGTCTAGAATCAATAGTAAGTTTTTAAAATCAATTAGAATACAAGAAAGTTTGATTCTAGCTAGTCTATCTACTATTTCTATGAGTCATATGCAAGATGTCATTTTAGAAAAGACGCGCAGTGGCCGATATTATTGTCTATTTAATAGACAATAATATCTTGTATATTGGAATAGTAGATAGTTTGATTCTAGCTAGTCTATCTACTATTTCTATGAGTTTTATTTGTCTATTCTAGCTAGTCTATCTACTATTTCTATGAGTCATATGCAAGACGTCATTTTAGAAAAGACGCGCAGTGGCCGATATTATTGTCTATTTCTATTTCTACTCCGTTTAATAAATCTATCTACTCTTGTATGCAAGACCTTTCATTTCATTCATAACACAAATAGTAGATAGACTAGCTAGAATAGACAAATAAAACTCATAGAAATAGTAGATAGACTAGCTAGAATCAAAATATTTTGCACAAGGACTTGCATATGACTCATAGAAATAGTAGATAGACTAGCTAGAATCAAACTTTCACTGCTGAATCTATTAAATCTATTTGAATATCGGCCACCTAGAGGCCTAGAGGAAAATATTTTGCACAAGGCCGCAAGCCTTCACTAGAAACAGTGAAAGTTTGATTCTAGCTAGTCTATCTACTATTTCTATGACTCTTTGTAGTAAAATATTGTAGTACTATTTCTATGAGTCATATGCAAGAATATAATATCGGTAGAAATAGACAATAATATCGGCCACTGCGCGGTTTTCTAAAATGACGTCTTGCATATGACTCATAGGAATAGTAAATAGACTAGCTAGAATCAAACTTTCACTGCTGAATCTATTAAAAGTTTTAATAGATTCAAAACTTTTAATTCTTAAAGATTCAAAACTTTTAATAGATTCAGCAGTGAAAGTTTGATAAGTTTCTAAGAATACTTAGAGTAGATAGATAGAATAGAATAGATAGAGATAACAAGTTTTCTATGAGTCATATGCAAGACGTCATTTTAGAATCTATTAAAACTTTTAATAGATTCAGCAGTGAAAGTTTGATTCTAGCTAGTCTATCTACTATTTCTATGAGTCATATGCAAGACGTCATTTTAGAAATCTATTTGAATCTAGAATCAAACTTTCACTGCTGAATCTATTAAATCTATTTGAATATCGGCCACCTAGAGGCCTAGAGGAAAATGTCCAGAATCAAAGTTTTATAAAATTTTATTTCTATGAGTTTTATTAAACTTTCTTGTATTCTAATTGATTTTAAAAACTTACTATTGATTCTAGACCAGCTAGAATCAATAGTAGATAGACTAGCTAGAATCAATAAAACTTTTAATAGATTCAGCAGTGAAAGTTTTATTCTAGCTAGTCTATCTACTATTTCTATGAGTCATATGCAAGAATATAATATCGGTAGAAATAGACAATAATATCGGCCACTGCGCGTCTTTTCTAAAATGACGTCTTGCATATGACTCCGTTTAATAAATGACTTTTAAAGTCATTAGAAAAAAAAAAAAAATTTTCAGCTATGAATCTAGTAAGCAAGAGTCATATGCAAGACATCATTTTAGAAAAGACGCGCAGTGGCCGATATTATTGTCTATTTAATAGACAATAATATCTTATACAATAAAATCAATTAGAATACAAGAAAGTTTGATTCTAGCTAGTCTATCTACTATTTCTTATCAATTTCTACTATTTCTGTTCGTGGATTTGCTTACTAGGTCAGAGATCTACTCATCTAGATCTCTAGATGAGATCTAGTCTATCTACTATTTCTATGAGTCATATGCAAGACCTCATTTTGGAAAAGACGCGCAATGGCCGATATTATTGTCTATTTCTACGATATTATTGTCTTGCATATGACTCATAGAAATAGTAGATAGACTAGCTAGAATCAAACTTTCACTGCTGAATCTATTAAAAGTTTTATTGAAGTTTTATTAAACGGGGCGGTGTTCGTGGATTTGCTTACTAGGTCAGAGTTATGGACTTGCATATGAGAATATGCGTATGACTCATAGAAATAGAATCAAACTTTCACTGCTGAATCTATTAAAAGTTTTATTGATTCTTGCTAGTCTATCTACTATTGATTCTAGCTGGTCTAGAATCAATAGATTAGAATTCTAGAACCATATGCAAGACGTCACATACGAACTAGTGCTATTCTATTGATTCTATTAGAATCAAACAGAAAGTTTGATTCTAGATTCAAATAGATTTGAATCTATTTATTGAATAGTGAAAAAGTCTTTTCTAAAATGACGTCTTGCATATGACTCATAGAAATAGTAGATAGACTAGCTAGAATCAAAATATTTTGCACAAGGACTTGCATATGAGAATATGCGTATGACTCATAGAAATAGAATCAAACTTTCACTGCTGAATCTATTAAAAGTTTTATTGATTCTAGCTAGTCTATCTACTATTGATTCTAGCTGGTCTAGAATCAATAGTAAGTTTTTAAATTCAATTAGAATACAAGAAAATTTGATTCTAGCTAGTCTATCTACTATTTCTATGAGTCATATGCAAGACGTCATTTTAGAAAAGACGCGCAGTGGCCGATATTATTGTCTATTTAATAGACAATAATATCTTGTATATCGGAATAGTAGATAGTTTGATTCTAGCTAGTCTATCGACTATTTCTATGAGTTTTATTTGTCTATTCTAGCTAGTCTATCTACTATTTCTATGAGTCATATGCAAGACGTCATTTTAGAATCTATTAAAACTTTTAATAGATTCAGCAGTGAAAGTTTGATTCTAGCTAGTCTATCTACTATTTCTATGAGTCATATGCAAGACGTCATTTTAGAAATCTATTTGAATCTAGAATCAAACTTTCACTGCTGAATCTATTAAATCTATTTGAATATCGGCCACCTAGAGGCCTAAAGGAAAATGTCCAGAATCAAAGTTTTATAAAATTTTATTTCTATGAGTTTTATTAAACTTTCTTGTATTCTAATTGATTTTAAAAACTTACTATTGATTCTAGACCAGCTAGAATCAATAGTAGATAGACTAGCTAGAATCAATAAAACTTTTAATAGATTCAGCAGTGAAAGTTTGATTCTAGCTAGTCTATCTACTATTTCTATGAGTCATATGCAAGAATATAATATCAGTAGAAATAGACAATAATATCGGCCACTGCGCGTCTTTTCTAAAATGAAGTCTTGCATATGACTCCGTTTAATAAATGACTTTTAAAGTCATTAGAAAAAAAAAAAATTTTTCAGCTATGAATCTAGTAAGCAAGAGTCATATGCAAGACGTCATTTTAGAAAAGACGCGCAGTGGCCGATATTATTGTCTATTTAATAGACAATAATATCTTATACAATAAAATCAATTAGAATACAAGAAAGTTTGATTCTAGCTAGTCTATCTACTATTTCTTATCAATTTCTACTATTTCTGTTCGTGGATTTGCTTACTAGGTCAGAGATCTACTCATCTAGATCTCTAGATGAGATCTAGTCTATCTACTCTTTCTATGAGTCATATGCAAGACGTCATTTTAGAAAAGACGCGCAGTGGCTGATATTATTGTCTATTTCTACGATATTATTGTCTTGCATATGACTCATAGAAATAGTAGATAGACTAGCTAGAATCAAACTTTCACTGCTGAATCTATTAAAAGTTTTATTGAAGTTTTATTAAACGGGGCGGTGTTCGTGGATTTGCTTATTAGGTCAGAGTTATGGACTTGCATATGAGAATATGCGTATGACTCATAGAAATAGAATCAAACTTTCACTGCTGAATCTATTAAAAGTTTTATTGATTCTTGCTAGTCTATCTACTATTGATTCTAGCTGGTCTAGAATCAATAGATTAGAATTCTAGAACCATATGCAAGACGTCACATACGAACTAGTTCTATTCTATTGATTCTATTAGAATCAAACAGAAAGTTTGATTCTAGATTCAAATAGATTTGAATCTATTTATTGAATAGTGAAAAAGTCTTTTCTAAAATGACGTCTTGCATATGACTCATAGAAATAGTAGATAGAATAGCTAGAATCAAAATATTTTGCACAAGGACTTGCATATGAGAATGTGCGAATGACTCATAGAAATAGAATCAAACTTTCACTGCTGAATCTATTAAAAGTTTTATTGATTCTAGCTAGTCTATCTACTATTGATTCTAGCTGGTCTAGAATCAATAGTAAGTTTTTAAAATCAATTAGAATACAAGAAAGTTTGATTCTAGCTAGTCTATCTACTATTTCTATGAGTCATATGCAAGACGTCATTTTAGAAAAGACGCGCAGTGGCCGATATTATTGTCTATTTAATAGACAATAATATCTTGTATATCGGAATAGTAGATAGTTTGATTCTAGCTAGTCTATCTACTATTTCTATGAGTTTTATTTGTCTATTCTAGCTAGTCTATCTACTATTTCTATGAGTCATATGCAAGACATCATTTTAGAAAAGACGCGCAGTGGCCGATATTATTGTCTATTTCTATTTCTACTCCGTTTAATAAATCTATCTACTCTTGTATGCAAGACCTTTCATTTCATTCATAACATAAATAGTAGATAGACTAGCTAGAATAGACAAATAAAACTCATAGAAATAGTAGATAGACTAGCTAGAATCAAAATATTTTGCACAAGGACTTGCATATGACTCATAGAAATAGTAGATAGACTA
The DNA here is from genome assembly GCF_032884065.1 of Artemia franciscana. Lineage (NCBI taxonomy): Eukaryota > Metazoa > Arthropoda > Branchiopoda > Anostraca > Artemiidae > Artemia > Artemia franciscana. Next base: position 28,746,052 of record NC_088877.1, read on the forward strand.
GCTAGAATCCAACTTTCACTGCTGAATCTATTAAATCTATTTGAATATCGGCCAACTAGAGGCCTAGAGGAAAATATTTTGCACAAGGCCGCAAGCCTTCACTAGAAACAGTAAAAGTTTGATTCTAGCTAGTCTATCTACTATTTCTATGAGTCTTTGTAGTAAAATATTGTAGTACTATTTCTATGAGTCATATGCAAGAATATAATATCGGTAGAAATAGACAATAATATCGGCCACTGCGCGTCTTTTTTAAAATGACGTCTTGCATATGACTCATAGAAATAGTAGATAGACTAGCTAGAATCAAACTTTCACTGCTGAATCTATTAAAAGTTTTAATAGATTCAAAACTTTTAATTCTTAAAGATTCAAAACTTTTAATAGATTCAGCAGTGAAAGTTTGATAAGTTTCTAAGAATACTTAGAGTAGATAGATAGAATAGAATAGATAGAGATAATAAGTTTTCTATGAGTCATATGCAAGACGTCATTTTAGAATCTATTAAAACTTTTAATAGATTCAGCAGTGAAAGTTTGATTCTATCTAGTCTATCTACTATTTCTATGAGTCATATGCAAGACGTCATTTTAGAAAAGACGCGCAGTGGCCGATATTATTGTCTATTTCTACGATATTATTGTCTTGCATATGACTCATAGAAATAGTAGATAGACTAGCTAGAATCAAACTTTCACTGCTGAATCTATTAAAAGTTTTATTGAAGTTTTATTAAACGGGGCGGTGTTTGTGGATTTGCTTACTAGGTCAGAGTTATGGACTTGCATATGAGAATATGCGTATGACTCATAGAAATAGAATCAAACTTTCACTGCTGAATCTATTAAAAGTTTTATTGATTCTTGCTAGTCTATCTACTATTGATTCTAGCTGGTCTAGAATCAATAGATTAGAATTCTAGAACCATATGCAAGACGTCACATACGAACTAGTGCTATTCTATTGATTCTATTAGAATCAAACAGAAAGTTTGATTCTAGATTCAAATAGAGTTGAATCTATTTATTAAATAGTGAAAAAGTCTTTTCTAAAATGACGTCTTGCATATGACTCATAGAAATAGTAGATAGACTAGCTAGAATCAAAATATTTTGCACAAGGACTTGCATATGAGAATATGCGTATGACTCATAGAAATAGAATCAAACTTTCACTGCTGAATCTATTAAAAGTTTTATTGATTCTAGCTAGTCTATCTACTATTGATTCTAGCTGGTCTAGAATCAATAGTAAGTTTTTAAAATCAATTAGAATACAAGAAAGTTTGATTCTAGCTAGTCTATCTACTATTTCTATGAGTCATATGCAAGACGTCATTTTAGAAAAGACGCGCAGTGGCCGATATTATTGTCTATTTAATAGACAATAATATCTTGTATATCGGAATAGTAGATAGTTTGATTCTAGCTAGTCTATCTACTATTTCTATGAGTTTTATTTGTCTATTCTAGCTAGTCTATCTACTATTTCTATGAGTCATATGCAAGACGTCATTTTAGAAAAGACGCGCAGTGGCCGATATTATTGTCTATTTCTATTTCTACTCCGTTTAATAAATCTATCTACTCTTGTATGCAAGACCTTTCATTTCATTCATAACATAAATAGTAGATAGACTAGCTAGAATAGACAAATAAAACTCATAGAAATAGTAGATAGACTAGCTAGAATCAAAATATTTTGCACAAGGACTTGCATATGACTCATAGAAATAGTAGCTAGATCTCATCTAGATCTCTAGATGAGATCTAGTCTATCTACTATTTCTATGAGTCATATGCAAGACGTCATTTTAGAAAAGACGCGCAGTGGCCGATATTATTGTCTATTTCTACGATATTATTGTCTTGCATATGACTCATAGAAATAGTAGATAGACTAGCTAGAATCAAACTTTCACTGCTGAATCTATTAAAAGTTTTATTGAAGTTTTATTAAACGGGGCGGTGTTCGTGGATTTGCTTACTAGGTCAGAGTTATGGACTTGCATATGAGAATATGCGTATGACTCATAGAAATAGAATCAAACTTTCACTGCTTAATCTATTAAAAGTTTTATTGATTCTTGCTAGTTTATCTACTATTGATTCTAGCTGGTCTAGAATTAATAGATTAGAATTCTAAAACCATATGCAAGACGTCACATACGAACTAGTGCTATTCTATTGATTCTATTAGAATCAAACAGAAAGTTTGATTCTAGATTCAAATAGATTTGAATCTATTTATTGAATAGTGAAAAAGTCTTTTCTAAAATGACGTCTTGCATATGACTCATAGAAATAGTAGATAGACTAGCTAGAATCAAAATATTTTGCACAAGGACTTGCATATGAGAATATGCGTATGACTCATAGAAATAGAATCAAACTTTCACTGCTGAATCTATTAAAAGTTTTATTGATTCTAGCTAGTCTATCTACTATTGATTCTAGCTGGTCTAGAATCAATAGTAAGTTTTTAAAATCAATTAGAATACAAGAAAGTTTAATAAAACTCATAGAAATAAAATTTTATAAAACTTTGATTCTGGACATTTTCCTCTAGGCCTCTAAGTGGCCGATATTCAAATAGATTTAATAGATTCAGCAGTGAAAGTTTGATTCTAGATTCAAATAGATTTCTAAAATGAAGTCTTGCATATGACTCATAGAAATAGTAGATAGACTAGCTAGAATCAAACTTTCACTGCTGAATCTATTAAAAGTTTTAATAGAATCTAAAATGACGTCTTGCATATGACTCATAGAAAACTTATTATCTCTATCTATTCTATTCTATCTATCTACTCTAAGTATTCTTAGAAACTTATCAAACTTTCACTGCTGAATCTATTAAAAGTTTTGAATCTTTAAGAATTAAAAGTTTTGAATCTATTAAAACTTTTATTAGATTCAGCAGTGAAAGTTTGATTCTAGCTAGTCTATCTACTATTTCTATGAGTCATATGCAAGACGTCATTTTAGAAAAGACGCGCAGTGGCCGATATTATTGTCTATTTCTACCGATATTATATTCTTGCATATGACTCATAGAAATAGTACTACAATATTTTACTACAAAGACTCATAGAAATAGTAGATAGACTAGCTAGAATCAAACTTTCACTGTTTCTAGTGAAGGCTTGCGGCCTTGTGCAAAATATTTTCCTCTAGGCCTCTAGGTGGCCGATATTCAAATAGATTTAATAGATTCAGCAGTGAAAGTTTGATTCTAGCTAGTCTATCTACTATTTCTATGAGTCATATGCAAGTCCTTGTGCAAAATATTTTGATTCTAGCTAGTCTATCTACTATTTCTATGAGTTTTATTTGTCTATTCTAGCTAGTCTATCTACTATTTATGTTATGAATGAAATGAATGGTCTTGCATACAAGAGTAGATAGATTTATTAAACGGAGTAGAAATAGAAATAGACAATAATATCGGCCACTGCGCGTCTTTTCTAAAATGACGTCTTGCATATGACTCATAGAAATAGTAGATACACTAGCTAGAATAGACAAATAAAACTCATAGAAATAGAAGATAGACTAGCTAGAATCAAACTATCTACTATTCCGATATACAAGATATTATTGTCTATTAAATAGACAATAATATCGGCCACTGCGCGTCTTTTCTAAAATGACGTCTTGCATATGACTCATAGAAATAGTAGATAGACTAGCTAGAATCAAACTTTCTTGTATTCTAATTGATTTTAAAAACTTACTATTGATTCTAGACCATCTAGAATCAATAGTAGATAGACTAGCTAGAATCAATAAAACTTTTAATAGATTCAGCAGTGAAAGTTTGATTCTATTTCTATGAGTCATACGCATATTCTCATATGCAAGTCCTTGTGCAAAATATTTTGATTCTAGCTAGTCTATCTACTATTTCTATGAGTCATATGCAAGACGTCATTTTAGAAAAGACTTTTTCACTATTCAATAAATAGATTCAAATCTATTTGAATCTAGAATCAAACTTTCTGTTTGATTCTAATAGAATCAATAAAATAGCACTAGTTCGTATGTGACGTCTTGCATATGGTTCTAGAATTCTAATCTATTGATTCTAGACCAGCTAGAATCAATAGTAGATAGACTAGCAAGAATCAATAAAACTTTTAATAGATTCAGCAGTGAAAGTTTGATTCTATTTCTATGAGTCATACGCATATTCTCATATGCAAGTCCATAACTCTGACCTAGTAAGCAAATCCACGAACACCGCCCCGTTTAATAAAACTTCAATAAAACTTTTAATAGATTCAGCAGTGAAAGTTTGATTCTAGCTAGTCTATCTACTATTTCTATGAGTAATATGCAAGACAATAATATCGTAGAAATAGACAATAATATCGGCCACTGCGCGTCTTTTCTAAAATGATGTCTTGCATATGACTCATAGAAATAGTAGATAGACTAGATCTCATCTAGAGATCTAGATGAGTAGATCTCTGACCTAGTAAGCAAATCCACGAACAGAAATAGTAGAAATTGATAAGAAATAGTAGATAGACTAGCTAGAATCAAACTTTCTTGTATTCTAATTGATTTTATTGTATAAGATATTATTGTCTATTAAATAGACAATAATATCGGCCACTGCGCGTCTTTTCTAAAATGACGTCTTGCATATGACTCTTGCTTACTAGATTCATAGCTGAAAAATTTTTTTTTTTTATAATGACTTTAAAAGTCATTTATTAAACGGAGTCATATGCAAGACGTCATTTTAGAAAAGACGCGCAGTGGCCGATATTATTGTCTATTTCTACCGATATTATATTCTTGCATATGACTCATAGAAATAGTAGATAGACTAGCTAGAATCAAACTTTCACTGCTGAATCTATTAAAAGTTTTATTGATTCTAGCTAGTCTATCTACTATTGATTCTAGCTGGTCTAGAATCAATAGTAAGTTTTTAAAATCAATTAGAATACAAGAAAGTTTAATAAAACTCATAGAAATAAAATTTTATAAAACTTTGATTCTGGACATTTTCCTCTAGGCCTCTAGGAGGCCGATATTCAAATAGATTTAATAGATTCAGCAGTGAAAGTTTGATTCTAGATTCAAATAGATTTCTAAAATGACGTCTTGCATATGACTCATAGAAATAGTAGATAGACTAGCTAGAATCAAACTTTCACTGCTGAATCTATTAAAAGTTTTAATAGATTCTAAAATGACGTCTTGCATATGACTCATAGAAAACTTATTATCTCTATCTATTCTATTCTATCTATCTACTCTAAGTATTCTTAGAAACTTATCAAACTTTCACTGCTGAATCTCTTAAAAGTTTTGAATCTTTAAGAATTAAAAGTTTTGAATCTATTAAAACTTTTAATAGATTCAGCAGTGAAAGTTTGATTCTAGCAAGTCTATCTACTATTTCTATGAGTCATATGCAAGACGTCATTTTAGAAAAGACGCGCAGTGGCCGATATTATTGTCTATTTCTACCGATATTATATTCTTGCATATGACTCATAGAAATAGTACTACAATATTTTACTACAAAGACTCATAGAAATAGTAGATAGACTAGCTAGAATCAAACTTTCACTGTTTCTAGTGAATTTTTCTAGAGGAAAAATATTTTCCTCTAGGCCTCTAGGTGGCCGATATTCAAATAGATTTAATAGATTCAGCAGTGAAAGTTTGATTCTAGATTCAAATAGATTTCTAAAATGACGTCTTGCATATGACTCATAGAAATAGTAGATAGACTAGCTAGAATCAAACTTTCACTGCTGAATCTATTAAAAGTTTTAATAGATTCTAAAATGACGTCTTGCATATGACTCATAGAAAACTTATTATCTCTATCTATTCTATTCTATCTGTCTACTCTAAGTATTCTTAGAAACTTATCAAACTTTCACTGCTGAATCTATTAAAAGTTTTGAATCTTTAAGAATTAAAAGTTTTGAATCTATTAAAACTTTTAATAGATTTAGCAGTGAAAGTTTGATTCTAGCTAGTCTATCTACTCTTTCTATGAGTCATATTCAAGACGTCATTTTAGAAAAGACGCGCAGTGGCCGATATTATTGTCTATTTCTACCGATATTATATTCTTGCATATGACTCATAGAAATAGTACTACAATATTATACTACAAAGACTCATAGAAATAGTAGATAGACTAGATAGAATCAAACTTTCACTGTTTCTAGTGAAGGCTTGCGGCCTTGTGCAAAATATTTTCCTCTAGGCCTCTAGGTGGCCGATATTCAAATAGATTTAATAGATTCAGCAGTGAAAGTTTGATTCTAGCTAGTCTATCTACTATTTCTATGAGTCATATGCAAGTCCTTGTGCAAAATATTTTGATTCTAGCTAGTCTATCTACTATTTCTATGAGTTTTATTTGTCTATTCTAGCTAGTCTATCTACTATTTATGTTATGAATGAAATGAAAGGTCTTGCATACAAGAGTAGATAGATTTATTAAACGGAGTAGAAATAGAAATAGACAATAATATCGGCCACTGCGCGTCTTTTCTAAAATGACGTCTTGCATATGACTCATAGAAATAGTAGATAGACTAGCTAGAATAGACAAATAAAACTCATAGAAATAGTAGATAGACTAGCTAGAATCACACTATCTACTATTCCGATATACAAGATATTATTGTCTATTAAATAGACAATAATATCGGCCACTGCGCGTCTTTTCTAAAATGACGTCTTGCATATGACTCATAGAAATAGTACATAGACTAGCTAGAATCAAACTTTCTTGTATTCTAATTGATTTTAAACACTTACTATTGATTCTAGACCAGCTAGAATCAATACTAGATAGACTAGCTAGAATCAATAAAACTTTTAATAGATTCAGCAGTGAAAGTTTGATTCTATTTCTATGAGTCATACGCATATTCTCATATGCAAGTCCTTGTGCAAAATATTTTGATTCTAGCTAGTCTATCTACTATTTCTATGAGTCATATGCAAGACGTCATTTTAAAAAAGACTTTTTCACTATTCAATAAATAGATTCAAATCTATTTGAATCTAGAATCAAACTTTCTGTTTGATTCTAATAGAATCAATAGAATAGCACTAGTTCGTATGTGACGTCTTGCATATGGCTCTAGAATTCTAATCTATTGATTCTAGTCCAGCTAGAATCAATAGTAGATAGACTAGCAAGAATCAATAAAACTTTTAATAGATTCAGCAGTGAAAGTTTGATTCTATTTCTATGAGTCATACGCATATTCTCATATGCAAGTCCATAACTCTGACCTAGTAAGCAAATCCACGAACACCGCCCCGTTTAATAAAACTTCAATAAAACTTTTAATAAATTCAGCAGTGAAAGTTTGATTCTAGCTAGTCTATCTACTATTTCTATGAGTCATATGCAAGACAATAATATCGTAGAAATAGACAATAATATCGGCCACTGCGCGTCTTTTCTAAAATGACGTCTTGCATATGACTTATAGAAATAGTAGATAGACTAGATCTCATCTAGAGATCTAGATGAGTAGATCTCTGACCTAGTAAGCAAATCCACGAACAGAAATAGTAGAAATTGATAAGAAATAGTAGATAGACTAGCTAGAATCAAACTTTCTTGTATTCTAATTGATTTTATTGTATAAGATATTATTGTCTATTAAATAGACAATAATATCGGCCACTGCGCGTCTTTTCTAAAATGACGTCTTGCATATGACTCTTGCTTACTAGTTTCATAGCTGAAAAAATTTTATTTTTTTTTCTAATGACTTTAAAAGTCATTTATTAAACGGAGTCATATGCAAGACGTCATTTTAGAAAAGACGCGCAGTGGCCGATATTATTGTCTATTTCTACCGATATTATATTCTTGCATATGACTCATAGAAATAGTAGATAGACTAGCTAGAATCAAACTTTCACTGCTGAATCTATTAAAAGTTTTATTGATTCTAGCTTGTCTATCTACTATTGATTCTAGCTGGTCTAGAATCAATAGTAAGTTTTTAAAATCAATTAGAATACAAGAAAGTTTAATAAAACTCATAGAAATAAAATTTTATAAAACTTTGATTCTGGACATTTTCCTCTAGGCCTCTAGGTGGCCGATATTCAAATAGATTTAATAGATTCAGCAGTGAAAGTTTGATTCTAGATTCAAATAAATTTCTAAAATGACGTCTTGCATATGACTCAGAGAAATAGTAGATAGACTAGCTAGAATCAAACTTTCACTGCTGAATCTATTAAAAGTTTTAATAGATTCTAAAATGACGTCTTGCATATGACTCATAGAAAACTTATTATCTCTATCTATTCTATTCTATCTATCTACTATAAGTATTCTTAGAAACTTATCAAACTTTCACTGCTGAATCTATTAAAAGTTTTGAATCTTTAAGAATTAAAAGTTTTGAATCTATTAAAACTTTTAATAGATTCAGCAGTGAAAGTTTGATTCTAGCTAGTCTATCTGCTATTTCTATGAGTCATATGCAAGACGTCATTTTAGAAAAGACGCGCAGTGGCCGATATTATTGTCTATTTCTACCGATATTATATTCTTGCATATGACTCATAGAAATAGTACTACAATATTTTACTACAAAGACTCATAGAAATAGTAGATAGACTAGCTAGAATCAAACTTTCACTGTTTCTAGTGAAGGCTTGCGGCCTTGTGCAAAATATTTTCCTCTAGGCCTCTAGGTGGCCGATATTCAAATAGATTTAATAGATTCAGCAGTGAAAGTTTGATTCTAGCTAGTCTATCTACTATTTCTATGAGTCATATGCAAGTCCTTGTGCAAAATATTTTGATTCTAGCTAGTCTATCTACTATTTCTATGAGTTTTATTTGTCTATTCTAGCTAGTCTATCTACTATTTATGTTATGAATGAAATGAAAGGTCTTGCATACAAGAGTAGATAGATTTATTAAACGGAGTAGAAATAGAAATAGACAATAATATCGGCCACTGCGCGTCTTTTCTAAAATGACGTCTTGCATATGACTCATAGAAATAGTAGATAGACTAGCTAGAATAGACAAATAAAACTCATAGAAATAGTAGATAGACTAGCCAGAATCAAACTATCTACTATTCCGATATACAAGATATTATTGTCTATTAAATAGACAATAATATCGGCCACTGCGCGTCTTTTCTAAAATGACGTCTTGCATATTACTCATAGAAATAGTAGATAGACTAGCTAGAATCAAACTTTCTTGTATTCTAATTGATTTTAAAAACTTACTATTGATTCTAGACCAGCTAGAATCAATAGTAGATAGACTAGCTAGAATCAATAAAACTTTTAATAGATTCAGCAGTGAAAGTTTGATTCTATTTCTATGAGTCATACGCATATTCTCATATGCAAGTCCTTGTGCAAATTATTTTGATTCTAGCTAGTCTATCTACTATTTCTATGAGTCATATGCAAGACGTCATTTTAGAAAAGACTTTTTCACTATTCAATAAATAGATTCAAATCTATTTGAATCTAGAATCAAACTTTCTGTTTGATTCTAATAGAATAAATAGAATAGCACTAGTTCGTATGTGACGTCTTGCATATGTTTCTAGAATTCTAATCTATTGATTCTAGACCAGCTAGAATCAATAGTAGATAGACTAGCAAGAATCAATAAAACTTTTAATAGATTCAGCAGTGAAAGTTTGATTCTATTTCTATGAGTCATACGCATATTCTCATATGCAAGTCCATAACTCTGACCTAGTAAGCAAATCCACGAACACCGCCCCGTTTAATAAAACTTCAATAAAACTTTTAATAGATTCAGCAGTGAAAGTTTGATTCTAGCTAGTCTATCTACTATTTCTATGAGTCATATGCAAGACAATAATATCGTAGAAATAGACAATAATATCGGCCACTGCGCGTCTTTTCTAAAATGACGTCTTGCATATGACTCATAGAAATAGTAGATAGACTAGATCTCATCTAGAGATCTAGATGAGTAGATCTCTGACCTAGTAAGCAAATCCACGAACAGAAATAGTAGAAATTGATAAGAAATAGTAGATAGACTAGCTAGAATCAAACTTTCTTGTATTCTAATTGATTTTATTGTATAAGATATTATTCTCTATTAAATAGACAATAATATCGGCCACTGCGCGTCTTTTCTAAAATGACGTCTTGCATATGACTCTTGCTTACTAGATTCATAGCTGAAAAATTTTTATGGTTTTTTCTAATGACTTTAAAAGTCATTTATTAAACGGAGTCATATGCAACACGTCATTTTAGAAAAGACGCGCAGTGGCCGATATTATTGTCTATTTCTACCGATATTATATTCTTGCATATGACTCATAGAAATAGTAGATAGACTAGCTAGAATCAAACTTTCACTGCTGAATCTATTAAAAGTTTTATTGATTCTAGCTAGTCTATCTACTATTGATTCTAGCTGGTCTAGAATCAATAGTAAGTTTTTAAAATCAATTAGAATACAAGAAAGTTTAATAAAACTCATAGAAATAAAATTTTATAAAACTTTGATTCTGGACATTTTCCTCTAGGCCTCTAGGTGGCCGATATTCAAATAGATTTAATAGATTCAGCAGTGAAAGTTTGATTCTAGATTCAAATAGATTTCTAAAATGACGTCTTGCATATGACTCATAGAAATAGTAGATAGACTAGCTAGAATCAAACTTTCACTGCTGAATCTATTAAAAGTTTTAATAGATTCTAAAATGACGTCTTGCATATGACTCATAGAAAACTTATTATCTCTATCTATTCTATTCTATCTATCTACTCTAAGTATTCTTAGAAACTTATCAAACTTTCACTGCTGAATCTATTAGAAGTTTTGAATCTTTAAGAATTAAAAGTTTTGAATCTATTAAAACTTTTAATAGATTCAGCAGTGAAAGTTTGATTCTAGCTAGTCTATCTACTATTTCCATGAGTCATATGCAAGACGTCATTTTAGAAAAGACGCGCAGTGGCCGATATTATTGTCTATTTCTACCGATATTATATTCTTGCATGTGACTCATAGAAATAGTACTACAATATTTTACTACAAAGACTCATAGAAATAGTAGATAGACTAGTTAGAATCAAACTTTCACTGTTTCTAGTGAAGGCTTGCGGCCTTGTGCTAAATATTTTCCTCTAGGCCTCTAGGTGGCCGATATTCAAATAGATTTAATAGATTCAGCAGTGAAAGTTTGATTCTAGCTAGTCTATCTACTATTTCTATGAGTCATATGCAAGTCCTTGTGCAAAATATTTTGATTCTAGCTAGTCTATCTACTATTTCTATGAGTTTTATTTGTCTATTCTAGCTAGTCTATCTACTATTTATGTTATGAATGAAATGAAAGGTCTTGCATACAAGAGTAGATAGATTTATTAAACGGAGTAGAAATAGAAATAGACAATAATATCGGCCACTGCGCGTCTTTTCTAAAATGACGTTTTGCATATGACTCATAGAAATAGTAGATAGACTAGCTAGAATAGAAAAATAAAACTCATAGAAATAGTAGATAGACTAGCTAGAATCAAACTATCTACTATTCCGATATACAAAATATTATTGTCTATTAAATAGACAATAATATCGGCCACTGCGCGTCTTTTCTAAAATGACATCTTGCATATGACTCATAGAAATAGTAGATAGACTAGCTAGAATCAAACTTTCTTGTATTCTGATTGATTTTAAAACTTACTATTGATTCTAGACCAGCTAGAATCAATAAAACTTTTAATAGATTCAACAGTGAAAGTTTGATTCTATTTCTATGAGTCATACGCATATTCTCATATGCAAGTCCTTGTGCAAAATATTTTGATTCTAGCTAGTCTATCTACTATTTTTATGAGTCATATGCAAGACGTCATTTTAGAAAAGACTTTTTCGCTATTCAATAAATAGATTCAAATCTATTTGAATCTAGAATCAAACTTTCTGTTTGATTCTAATAAAATCAATAGAATAGCACTAGTTCGTATGTGACGTCTTGCATATGGTTCTAGAATTCTAATCTATTGATTCTAGACCAGCTAGAATCAATAGTAGATAGACTAGCAAGAATCAATAAAACTTTTAATAGATTCAGCAGTGAAAGTTTGATTCTATTTCTATGAGTCATACGCATATTCTCATATGCAAGTCCATAACTCTGACCTAGTAAGCAAATCCACGAACACCGTTTAATAAAACTTCAATAAAACTTTTAATAGATTCAGCAGTGAAAGTTTGATTCTAGCTAGTCTATCTACTATTTCTATGAGTCATATGCAAGACAATAATATCGTAGAAATAGACAATAATATCGGCCACTGCGCGTCTTTTCTAAAATGACGTCTTGCATATGACTCATAGAAATAGTAGATAGACTAGATCTCGTCTAGAGATCTAGATGAGTAGATCTCTGACCTAGTAAGAAAATCCACGAACAGAAATAGTAGAAATTGATAAGAAATAGTAGATAGACTAGCTAGAATCAAACTTTCTTGTATTCTAATTGATTTTATTGTATAAGATATTATTGTCTATTAAATAGACAATAAAATCGGCCACTGCGCGTCTTTTCTAAAATGACGTCTTGCATATGACTCTTGCTTACTAGATTCATAGCTGAAAAAATTTAATTTGTTTTTCTAATGACTTTAAAAGTCATTTATTAAACGGAGTTATATGCAAGACGTCATTTTAGAAAAGACGCGCAGTGGCCGATATTATTGTCTATTTCTACCGATATTATATTCTTGCATATGACTCATAGAAATAGTAGATAGACTAGCTAGAATCAAACTTTCACTGCTGAATCTATTAAAAGTTTTATTGATTCTAGCTAGTCTATCTACTATTGATTCTAGCTGGTCTAGAATCAATAGTAAGTTTTTAAAATCAATTAGAATACACGAAAGTTTAATAAAACTCATAGAAATAAAATTTTATAAAACTTTGATTCTCGACATTTTCCTCTAGGCCTCTAGGTGGCCGATATTCAAATAGATTTAATAGATTCAGCAGTGAAAGTTTGATTCTAGATTCAAATAGATTTCTAAAATGACGTCTTACATATGACTCATAGAAATAGTAGATAGACTAGCTAGAATCAAACTTTCACTGCTGAATCTATTAAAAGTTTTAATAGATTCTAAAATGACGTCTTGCATATGACTCATAGAAAACTTATTATCTCTATCTATTCTATTCTATCTATCTACTCTAAGTATTCTTAGAAACTTATCAAACTTTCACTGCTGAATGTATTAAAAGTTTTGAATCTTTAAGAATTAAAAGTTTTGAATCTATTAAAACTTTTAATAGATTCAGCAGTGAAAGTTTGATTCTAGCTAGTCTATCTACTATTTCTATGAGTCATATGCAAGACGTCATTTTAGAAAAGACGCGCAGTGGCCGATATTATTGTCTATTTCTACCGATATTATATTCTTGCATATGACTCATAGAAATAGTACTACAATATTTTACTACAAAGACTCATAGAAATAGTAGATAGACTAGCTAGAATCAAACTTTCACTGTTTCTAGTGAAGGCTTGCGGCCTTGTGCAAAATATTTTCCTCTAGGCCTCTAGGTGGCCGATATTCAAATAGATTTAATAGATTCAGCAGTGAAAGTTTGATTCTAGCTAGTCTATCTACTATTTCTATGAGTCATATGCAAGTCCTTGTGCAAAATATTTTGATTCTAGCTAGTCTATCTACTATTTCTATGAGTTTTATTTGTCTATTCTAGCTAGTCTATCTACTATTTATGTTATGAATGAAATGAAAGGTCTTGCATACAAGAGTAGATAGATTTATTAAACGGAGTAGAAATAGAAATAGACAATAATATCGGCCACTGCGCGTCTTTTCTAAAATGACGTCTTGCATATGACTCATAGAAATAGTAGATAGACTAGCTAGAATAGACAAATAAAACTCATAGAAATAGTAGATAGACTAGCTAGAATCAAACTATCTACTATTCCGATATACAAGATATTATTGTCTATTAAATAGACAATAATATCGGCCACTGCGCGTCTTTTCTAGAATGACGTCTTGCATATGACTCATAGAAATAGTAGATAGACTAGCTAGAATCAAACTTTCTTGTATTCTAATTGATTTTAAAAACTTACTATTGATTCTAGACCAGCTAGAATCAATAGTAGATAGACTAGCTAGAATCAATAAAACTTTTAATAGATTCAGCAGTGAAAGTTTGATTCTATTTCTATAAGTCATACGCATATTCTCATATGCAAGTCCTTGTGCAAAATATTTTGATTCTAGCTAGTCTATCTACTATTTCTATGAGTCATATGCAAGACGTCATTTTAGAAAAGACTTTTTCACTATTCAATAAATAGATTCAAATCTATTTGAATCTAGAATCAAACTTTCTGTTTGATTCTAATAGAATCAATAGAATAGCACTAGTTCGTATGTGACGTCTTGCATATGGTTCTAGAATTCTAATCTATTGATTCTAGACCAGCTAGAATCAATAGTAGATAGACTAGCAAGAATCAATAAAACTTTTAATAGATTCAGCAGTGAAAGTTTGATTCTATTTCTATGAGTCATACGCATATTCTCATATGCAAGTCCATGACTCTGACCTAGTAAGCAAATCCACGAACACCGCCCCGTTTAATAAAACTTCAATAAAACTTTTAATAGATTCAGCAGTGAAAGTTTGATTCTAGCTAGTCTATCTACTATTTCTATGAGTCATATGCAAGACAATAATATCGTAGAAATAGACAATAATATCGGCCACTGCGCGTCTTTTCTAAAATGACGTCTTGCATATGACTCATCTAAATAGTAGATAGACTAGATCTCATCTAGAGATCTAGATGAGTAGATCTCTGACCTAGTAAGCAAATCCACGAACAGAAATAGTAGAAATTGATAAGAAATAGTAGATAGACTAGCTAGAATCAAACTTTCTTGTATTCTAATTGATTTTATTGTATAAGATATTATTGTCTATTAAATAGACAATAATATCGGCCACTGCGCGTCTTTTCTAAAATGACGTCTTGCATATGACTCTTGCTTACTAGATTCATAGCTGAAAAAATTTTATTTTTTTTCTAATGACTTTAAAAGTCATTTATTAAACGGAGTCATATGCAAGACGTCATTTTAGAAAAGACGCGCAGTGGCCGATATTATTGTCTATTTCTACCGATATTATATTCTTGCATATGAATCATAGAAATAGTAGATAGACTAGCTAGAATCAAACTTTCACTGCTGAATCTATTAAAAGTTTTATTGATTCTAGTTAGTCTATCTACTATTGATTCTAGCTGGTCTAGAATCAATAGTAAGTTTTTAAAATCAATTAGAATAAAAGAAAGTTTAATAAAACTCATAGAAATAAAATTTTATAAAACTTTGATTCTGAACATTTTCCTCTAGGCCTCTAGGTGGCCGATATTCAAATAGATTTAATAGATTCAGCAGTGAAAGTTTGATTCTAGATTCAAATAGATTTCTAAAATGACGTCTTGCATATGACTAATAGATATAGTAGATAGACTAGCTAGAATCAAACTTTCACTGCTGAATCTATTAAAAGTTTTAATAGATTCTAAAATGACGTCTTGCATATGACTCATAGAAAACTTATTATCTCTATCTATTCTATTCTATCTATCTACTCTAAGTATTCTTAGAAACTTATCAAACTTTCACTGCTGAATCTATTAAAAGTTTTGAATCTTTAAGAATTAAAAAATTTTTGAATCTATTAAAACTTTTAATAGATTCAGCAGTGAAAGTTTGATTCTAGCTAGTCTATCTACTATTTCTATGAGTCATATGCAAGACGTCATTTTAGAAAAGACGCGCAGTGGCCGATATTATTGTCTATTTCTACCGATATTATATTCTTGCATATGACTCATAGAAATAGTACTACAATATTTTACTACAAAGACTCATAGAAATAGTAGATAGGCTAGCTAGAATCAAACTTTCACTGTTTCTAGTGAAGGCTTGCGGCCTTGTGCAAAATATTTTCCTCTAGGCCTCTAGGTGGCCGATATTCAAATAGATTTAATAGATTCAGCAGTGAAAGTTTGATTCTAGCTAGTCTATCTACTATTTCTATGAGTCATATGCAAGTCCTTGTGCAAAATATTTTGATTCTAGCTAGTCTATCTACTATTTCTATGAGTTTTATTTGTCTATTCTAGCTAGTCTATCTACTATTTATGTTATGAATGAAATGAAAGGTCTTGCATACAAGAGTAGATGGATTTATTAAACGGAGTAGAAATAGAAATAGACAATAATATCGGCCACTGCGCGTCTTTTCTAAAATGACGTCTTGCATATGACTCATAGAAATAGTAGATAGACTAGCTAGAATAGACAAATAAAACTCATAGAAATAGTAGATAGACTAGCTAGAATCAATCTATCGATATACAAGATATTATTGTCTATTAAATAGACAATAATATCGGCCACTGCGCGTCTTTTCTAAAATGATGTCTTGCATATGACTCATAGAAATAGTAGATAGACTAGCTAGAATCAAACTTACTTGTATTCTTATTGATTTTAAAAACTTACTATTGATTCTAGACCAGCTAGAATCAATAGTAGATAGACTAGCTAGAATCAATAAAACTTTTAATAGATTCAGCAGTGAAAGTTTGATTCTATTTCTATGAGTCATACGCATATTCTCATATGCAAGTCCTTGTGCAAAATATTTTGATTCTAGCTAGTCTATCTACTATTTCTATGAGTCATATGCAAGACGTCATTTTAGAAAAGACTTTTTCACTATTCAATGAATAGATTCAAATCTATTTGAATCTTGAATCAAACTTTCTGTTTGATTCTAATAGAATCAATAGAATAGCACTAGTTCGTATGTGACGTCTTGCATATGGTTCTAGAATTCTAATCTATTGATTCTAGACCAGCTAGAATCAATAGTAGATAGACTAGCAAGAATCAATAAAACTTTTAATAGATTCAGCAGTGAAAGTTTGATTCTATTTCTATGAGTCATACGCATATTCTCATATGCAAGTCCATAACTCTGACCTAGTAAGCAAATCCACGAACACCGCCCCGTTTAATAAAACATCAATAAAACTTTTAATAGATTCAGCAGTGAAAGTTTGATTCTAGCTAGTCTATCTACTATTTCTATGAGTCATATGCAAGACAATAATATCGTAGAAATAGACAATAATATCGGCCACTGCGCGTCTTTTCTAAAATGACGTCTTGCATATGACTCATAGAAATAGTAGATAGACTAGATCTCATCTAGAGATCTAGATGAGTAGATCTCTGACCTAGTAAGCAAATCCACGAACAGAATAGTAGAAATTGATAAGAAATAGTAGATAGACTAGCTAGAATCAAACTTTCTTGTATTCTAATTGATTTTATTGTATAAGATATTATTGTCTATTAAATAGACAATAATATCGGCCACTGCGCGTCTTTTCTAAAATGACGTCTTGCATATGACTCTTGCTTACTAGATTCATAGCTGAAAAAATTTTTATTTTTTTTCTAATGACTTTAAAAGTCATTTATTAAACGGAGTCATATGCAAGACGTCATTTTAGAAAAGACGCGCAGTGGCCGATATTATTGTCTATTTCTACCGATATTATATTCTTGCATATGACTCATAGAAATAGTAGATAGACTAGCTAGAATCAAACTTTCACTGCTGAATCTATTAAAAGTTTTATTGATTCTAGCTAGTCTATCTACTATTGATTCTAGCTGGTCTAGAATCAATAGTAAGTTTTTAAAATCAATTAGAATACAAGAAAGTTTAAAAAAACTCATAGAAATAAAATTTTATAAAACTTTGATTCTGGACATTTTCCTCTAGGCCTCTAGGTGGCCGATATTCAAATAGATTTAATAGATTCAGCAGTGAAAGTTTGATTCTAGATTCAAATAGATTTCTAAAATGACGTCTTTCATATGACTCATAGAAATAGTAGATAGACTAGCTAGAATCAAACTTTCACTGCTGAATCTATTAAAAGTTTTAATAGATTCTAAAATGACGTCTTGCATATGACTCATAGAAAACTTATTATCTCTATCTATTCTATTCTATATATCTACTCTAAGTATTCTTAGAAACTTATCAAACTTTCACTGCTGAATCTATTAAAAGTTTTGAATCTTTAAGAATTAAAAGTTTTGAATCTATTAAAACTTTTAATAGATTCAGCAGTGAAAGTTTGATTCTAGCTAGTCTATCTACTATTTCTATGAGTCATATGCAAGACGTCATTTTAGAAAAGACGCGCAGTGGCCGATATTATTGTCTATTTCTGCCGATATTATATTCTTGCATATGACTCATAGAAATAGTACTACAATATTTTACTACAAAGACTCATAGAAATAGTAGATAGACTAGCTAGAATCAAACTTTCACTGTTTCTAGTGAAGGCTTGCGGCCTTGTGCAAAATATTTTCCTCTAGGCCTCTAGGTGGCCGATATTCAAATAGATTTAATAGATTCAGCAGTGAAAGTTTGATTCTAGCTAGTCTATCTACTATTTATATGAGTCATATGCAAGTCCTTGTGCAAAATATTTTGATTCTAGCTAGTCTATCAACTATTTCTATGAGTTTTATTTGTCTATTCTAGCTAGTCTATCTACTATTTATGTTATGAATGAAATGAAAGGTCTTGCATACAAGAGTAGATAGATTTATTAAACGGAGTAGAAATAGAAATAGACAATAATATCGGCCACTGCGCGTCTTTTCTAAAATGACGTCTTGCATATGACTCATAGAAATAGTAGATAGACTAGCTAGAATAGACAAATAAAACTCATAGAAATAGTAGATAGACTAGCTAGAATCAAACTATCTACTATTCCGATATACAAGATATTATTGTCTATTAAATAGACAATAATATCGGCCACTGCGCGTCTTTTCTAGAATGACGTCTTGCATATGACTCATAGAAATAGTAGATAGACTAGCTAGAATCAAACTTTCTTGTATTCTAATTGATTTTAAAAACTTACTATTGATTCTAGACCAGCTAGAATCAATAGTAGATAGACTAGCTAGAATCAATAAAACTTTTAATAGATTCAGCAGTGAAAGTTTGATTCTATTTCTATAAGTCATACGCATATTCTCATATGCAAGTCCTTGTGCAAAATATTTTGATTCTAGCTAGTCTATCTACTATTTCTATGAGTCATATGCAAGACGTCATTTTAGAAAAGACTTTTTCACTATTCAATAAATAGATTCAAATCTATTTGAATCTAGAATCAAACTTTCTGTTTGATTCTAATAGAATCAATAGAATAGCACTAGTTCGTATGTGACGTCTTGCATATGGTTCTAGAATTCTAATCTATTGATTCTAGACCAGCTAGAATCAATAGTAGATAGACTAGCAAGAATCAATAAAACTTTTAGTAGATTCAGCAGTGAAAGTTTGATTCTATTTCTATGAGTCATACGCAATTTTCTCATATGCAAGTCCATGACTCTGACCTAGTAAGCAAATCCACGAACACCGCCCCGTTTAATAAAACTTCAATAAAACTTTTAATAGATTCAGCAGTGAAAGTTTGATTCTAGCTAGTCTATCTACTATTTCTATGAGTCATATGCAAGACAATAATATCGTAGAAATAGACAATAATATCGGCCACTGCGCGTCTTTTCTAAAATGACGTCTTGCATATGACTCATCTAAATAGTAGATAGACTAGATCTCATCTAGAGATCTAGATGAGTAGATCTCTGACCTAGTAAGCAAATCCACGAACAGAAATAGTAGAAATTGATAAGAAATAGTAGATAGACTAGCTAGAATCAAACTTTCTTGTATTCTAATTGATTTTATTGTATAAGATATTATTGTCTATTAAATAGACAATAATATCGGCCACTGCGCGTCTTTTCTAAAATGACGTCTTGCATATGACTCTTGCTTACTAGATTCATTGCTGAAAAAATTTTATTTTTTTTCTAATGACTTTAAAAGTCATTTATTAAACGGAGTCATATGCAAGACGTCATTTTAGAAAAGACGCGCAGTGGCCGATATTATTGTCTATTTCTACCGATATTATATTCTTGCATATGAATCATAGAAATAGTAGATAGACTAGCTAGAATCAAACTTTCACTGCTGAATCTATTAAAAGTTTTATTGATTCTAGTTAGTCTATCTACTATTGATTCTAGCTGGTCTAGAATCAATAGTAAGTTTTTAAAATCAATTAGAATAAAAGAAAGTTTAATAAAACTCATAGAAATAAAATTTTATAAAACTTTGATTCTGAACATTTTCCTCTAGGCCTCTAGGTGGCCGATATTCAAATAGATTTAATAGATTCAGCAGTGAAAGTTTGATTCTAGATTCAAATAGATTTCTAAAATGACGTCTTGCATATGACTAATAGATATAGTAGATAGACTAGCTAGAATCAAACTTTCACTGCTGAATCTATTAAAAGTTTTAATAGATTCTAAAATGACGTCTTGCATATGACTCATAGAAAACTTATTATCTCTATCTATTCTATTCTATCTATCTACTCTAAGTATTCTTAGAAACTTATCAAACTTTCACTGCTGAATCTATTAAAAGTTTTGAATCTTTAAGAATTAAAAAATTTTTGAATCTATTAAAACTTTTAATAGATTCAGCAGTGAAAGTTTGATTCTAGCTAGTCTATCTACTATTTCTATGAGTCATATGCAAGACGTCATTTTAGAAAAGACGCGCAGTGGCCGATATTATTGTCTATTTCTACCGATATTATATTCTTGCATATGACTCATAGAAATAGTACTACAATATTTTACTACAAAGACTCATAGAAATAGTAGATAGGCTAGCTAGAATCAAACTTTCACTGTTTCTAGTGAAGGCTTGCGGCCTTGTGCAAAATATTTTCCTCTAGGCCTCTAGGTGGCCGATATTCAAATAGATTTAATAGATTCAGCAGTGAAAGTTTGATTCTAGCTAGTCTATCTACTATTTCTATTAGACTATTTTATGATTGCACATGGTAAAGAAAGTGCTTAAAGGCTCTTTTCCTATTTCAAAAGTTTTAGTTTTCGAGGGTAATAGCTACGTATATTGAAAAAATGAAGATATTAGACTATTTTATGATTGCAATGGTAAAGAATGTGATTAAAGGCTCTTTTCCTATGTCAAAAGTTTTAGTTTTCGAGGGTAATAGCTACGTATGTTGGAAAAATGAAGATATTAGACTATTTTATGATTGCACATGGTAAAGAAAGTGCTTAAAGGCTCTTATCCTATTTCAAAAGTTTTAGTTTTCCTGGGTAATAGCTACGTATGTTGAAAAAATGAAGATATTAGACTATTTTATGATTGCACATGGTAAAGTATGTGATTAAAGGCTCTTTTCCTATGTCAAAAGTTTTAGTTTTCGAGGGTAATAGCTACGTATGTTGAAAAATGAAGATATTAGACTATTTTATGATTGCAAATGGTAAAGAATGTGATTAAAGGCTCTTTTCCTATTTCAAAAGTTTTAGTTTTCGAGGGTAATAGCTACGTATGTTGGAAAAATGAAGATATTAGACTATTTTATAATTGCAAATGGTAACGAATGTGATTAAAGGCTCTTTTCCTATGTCAAAAGTTTTAGTTTTAGAGGGTAATAGCTACTCATGTTGAAAAAATGAAGATATTAGACTATTTTATGATTGCACATGGTAAAGAATGTGCTTAAAGGCTCTTTTCCTATGTCAAAAGTTTTAGTTTTCGAGGGTAATAGCTACATATGTTGGAAAAATGAAGATATTAGACTATTTTATGATTGCACATGGTAAAGAAAGTGCTTAAAGGCTCTTTGCCTATTTCAAAAATTTTAGTTTTCGAGGGTAATAGCTACGTATGTTGAAAAAATGAAGATATTAGACTATTTTATGATTGCATTTGGTAAAGAATGTGATTAAAGGCTCTTTTCCTATGTCAAAAGTTTTAGTTTTCGAGGGTAATAGCTATGTATGTTGAAAAAATGAAGATATTAGACTATTTTATGACTGCAAATGGTAAAGAATGTGATTAAAGGCTCTTTTCCTATGTCAAAAGATTTAGTTTTCGAGGGTAATAGCTACATATGTTGAAAAAATGAAGATATTAGACTATTTTATAATTGCAAATGGTAACGAATGTGATTAAAGGCTCTTTTCCTATGTCAAAAGTTTTAGTTTTCGATGGTAATAGCTACGAATGTTGAAAAAATGAAGATATTAGACTATTTTATGATATCAAATGGTAAAAAATGTGATTAAAGGCTCTTTTCCTATGTCAAAAGTTTTAGTTTTCGAGGGTAATAGCTACGTATGTTGGAAAAATGAAGATATTAGACTATTTTATGATTGCACATGGTAAAGAAAGTGCTTAAAGGCTCTTTGCCTATTTCAAAAATTTTAGTTTTCGAGGGTAATAGCTATGTATGTTGAAAAAATGAAGATATTAGACTATTTTATGATTGCAAATGGTAAAGAATGTGATTAAAGGCTCTTTTCCTATTTCAAAAGTTTTAGTTTTCGAGGGTAATAGCTACGTATGTTGAAAAAATGAAGATATTAGACTATTTTATAATTGCACATGGTAAAGAATGTGATTAAAGGCTCTTTTCCTATGTCAAAAGTTTTAGTTTTCGAGGGTAATAGCTACGTATGTTGGAAAAATGAAGATATTAGACTATTTTATGATTGCAAATGGTAAAGAATGTGATTAAAGGCTCTTTTCCTATTTCAAAAGTTTTAGTTTTCGAGGGTAATAGCTACGTATGTTGGAAAAATGAAGATATTAGACTATTTTATAATTGCAAATGGTAACGAATGTGATTAAAGGCTCTTTTCCTATGTCAAAAGTTTTAGTTTTAGAGGGTAATAGCTACTCATGTTGAAAAAATGAAGATATTAGACTATTTTATGATTGCACATGGTAAAGAATGTGCTTAAAGGCTCTTTTCCTATGGCAAAAGTTTTCGTTTTCGAGGGTAATAGCTACGTATGCTGGAAAAATGAAGATATTAGGCTATTTTATGATTGCAAATGGTAAAGAATGTGATTAAAGGCTCTTTTCCTATGTCAAAAGTTTTAGTTTTCGAGGGTAATAGCTACGTATGTTGAAAAAATGAAGATATTAGACTATTTTATAATTGCAAATGGTAACGAATGTGATTAAAGGCTCTTTTCCTATGTCAAAAGTTTTAGTTTTCGAGGGTAATAGCTACGTATGTTGAAAAAATGAAGATATTAGACTATTTTATGATTGCACATGGTAAAGAATGTGCTTAAAGGCTCTTTTCCTATGGCAAAAGTTTTAGTTTTCGAGGGTAATAGCTATGTATGCTGGAAAAATGAAGATATTAGACTATTTTATGATTGCACATGGTAAAGAATGTGATTAAAGGCTCTTTTCCTATGTCAAAAGTTTTAGTTTTCGAGGGTAATAGCTACGTATGTTGAAAAAAATGAAGATATTAGACTATTTTATGATTGCAAATGGTAAAGAATGTGATTAAAGGCTCTTTTTCCTATGTCAAAAGTTTTAGTTTTCGAGGGTAATAGCTACGTATGTCGGAAAAATGAAGATATTAGACTATTTTATGATTGCAAATGGTAAAGAATGTGATTAAAGGCTCTTTTCCTATGTCAAAAGTTTTAGTTTTCGAGGGTAAAAGCTACGTATGTTGAAAAAATGAAGATATTAGACTATTTTATGATTGCATTTGGTAAAGAATGTGATTAAAGGCTCTTTTCCTATGTCAAAAGTTTTAGTTTTCGAGGGTAATAGCTACGTATGTTGAAAAAATGAAGATATTAGACTATTTTATGACTGCAAATGGTAAAGAATGTGATTAAAGGCTCTTTTCCTATGTCAAAAGTTTTAGTTTTCGAGGGTAATAGCTACATATGTTGAAAAAATGAAGATATTAGACTATTTTATAATTGCAAATGGTAACAAATGTGATTAAAGGCTCTTTTCCTATGTCAAAAGTTTTAGTTTTCGATGGTAATAGCTACGAATGTTGAAAAAATGAAGATATTAGACTATTTTATGATTGCACATGGTAAAGAATGTGCTTAAAGGCTCTTTTCCTATGGCAAAAGTTTTAGTTTTCGAGGGTAATAGCTACGTATGTTGGAAAAATGAAGATATTAGACTATTTTATGATTGCACATGGTAAAGAATGTGATTAAAGGCTCTTTTCCTATGTCAAAAGTTTTAGTTTTCGAGGGTAATAGCTAAGTATGCTGAAAAAATGAAGATATTAGACTATTTTATGATTGCAAATTGTAAAGAATGTGATTAAAGGCTCTTTTCCTATTTCAAAAGTTTTAGTTTTCGAGGGTAATAGCTACGTATGTTGAAAAAATGAAGATATTAGACTATTTTATGATTGCACATGGTAAAGAAAGTGCTTAAAGGCTCTTTTCCTATTTCAAAAGTTTTAGTTTTCGAGGGTAATAGCTACGTATGTTGAAAAAAATGAAGATATTAGACTATTTTATGATTGCACATGGTAAAGAAAAGTGCTTAAAGGCTCTTTTCCTATTTCAAAAGTTTTAGTTTTCGAGGGTAATAGCTACGTATGTTGAAAAAATGAAGATATTAGACTATTTTATGATTGCAAATGGTAAAGAATGTGATTAAAGGCTCTTTTCCTAGTCAAAAGTTTTAGTTTTCGAGGGTAATAGCTACGTATGTTGAAAAAATGAAGATATTAGACTATTTTATGATTGCACATGGTAAAGAAAGTGCTTAAAGGCTCTTTTCCTATTTTCAAAAGTTTTAGTTTTCGAGGGTAATAGCTACGCATGTTGAAAAAATGAAGATATTAGACTATTTTATGATTGCATTTGGTAAAGAATGTGATAAAGGCTCTTTTCCTATGTCAAAAGTTCTAGTTTTCGAGGTAATAGCTACGTATGTTGAAAAAATGAAGATATTAGACTATTTTATGATTGCAAATGGTAAAGAATGTGATTAAAGGCTCTTTTCCTATGTCAAAAGTTTTAGTTTTCGAGGGTAATAGCTACGTATGTTGAAAAAATGAAGATATTAGACTATTTTATAATTGCAAATGGTAACGAATGTGATTAAAGGCTCTTTTCCTATGTCAAAAGTTTTAGTTTTCGAGGGTAATAGCTACGTATGTTGAAATAATGAAGATATTAGACTATTTTATGATTGCAAATGGTAAAGAATGTGATTAAAGGCTCTTTTTCCTATGTCAAAAGTTTAGTTTTCGAGGGTAATAGCTACGTATGTTGAAAAAATGAAGATATTAGACTATTTTATGATTGCAAATGGTAAAGAATGTGATTAAAGGCTCTTTTCCTATTTCAAAAGTTTTAGTTTTCGAGGGTAATAGCTACGTATGTTGGAAAAATGAAGATATTAGACTATTTTATGATTGCGCATGGTAAAGAATGTGCTTAAAGGCTCTTTTCCTATGGCAAAAGTTTTAGTTTTCGAGGGTAATAGCTACGTATGTTGGAAAAATGAAGATATTAGACTATTTTATGATTGCACATGGTAAAGAATGTGATTAAAGGCTCTTTTTCTATGGCAAAAGTCTTAGTTTTTGAGGGTAATAGCTACGTATGTTGAAAAATGAAGATATTAGACTATTTTATAATTGCAAATGGTAACGAATGTGATTAAAGGCTCTTTTCCTATTTCAAAAGTTTTAGTTTTCGAGGGTAATAGCTAAGTATGTTGGAAAAATGAAGATATTAGACTATTTTATGATTGCACATGGTAAAGAATGTGCTTAAAGGCTCTTTTCCTATGGCAAAAGTTTTAGTTTTCGAGGGTGATAGCTACGTATGTTGGAAAAATGAAGATATTAGACTATTTTATGATTGTACATGGTAAAGAATGTGATTAAAGGCTCTTTTCCTATGTAAAAAGTTTTAGTTTTCGAGGGTAATAGCTACGTATGTTGGAAAAATGAAGATATTAGACTATTTTATGATTGCACATGGTAAAGAATGTGATTAAAGGCTCTTTTCCTATGTCAAAAGTTTTAGTTTTCGAGGGTAATAGCTAGGTATATTGAAAAAATGAAGATATTAGACTATTTTATGATTGCAAATGGTAAAGAATGTGATTAAAGGCTCTTTTCCTATGTCAAAAGTTTTAGTTTTCGAGGGTAATAGCTACGTATGTTGAAAAAATGAAGATATTAGACTATTTTATGATTGCACATGGTAAAGAATGTGATTAAAGGCTCTTTTTCTATGGCAAAAGTCTTAGTTTTCGAGGGTAATAGCTACGGATGTTGAAAAAATGAAGATATTAGACTATTTTATGATTGCAAATGGTAAAGAATGTGCTTAAAGGCTCTTTTCCTATGGCAAAAGTTTTAGTTTTCGAGGGTAATAGCTACGTATGTTGAAAAAATGAAGATATTAGACTATTTTATGATTGCAAATGGTAAAGAATGTGATTAAA
Organism: Artemia franciscana; assembly: GCF_032884065.1. Taxonomy (NCBI): domain Eukaryota; kingdom Metazoa; phylum Arthropoda; class Branchiopoda; order Anostraca; family Artemiidae; genus Artemia; species Artemia franciscana. Next base: position 28,772,582 of record NC_088877.1, read on the forward strand.
GGCTCTTTTCCTATGTCAAAAGTTTTAGTTTTCGAGGGTAATAGCTACGTATGTTTGAAAAATGAAGATATTAGACTATTTTATGATTGCAAATGGTAAAGAATGTGATTAAAGGCTCTTTTCCTATGTCAAAACTTTTAGTTTTCGAGGGTAATAGCTACGTATGTTGAAAAAATGAAGATATTAGACTATTTTATGATTGAATTTGGTAAAGAATGTGATTAAAGGCTCTTTTCCTATGTCAAAAGTTTTAGTTTTCGAGGGTAATAGCTACGTATGTTGAAAAAATGAAGATATTAGACTATTTTATGATTGCAAATGGTAAAGAATGTGATTAAAGGCTCTTTTCCTATGTCAAAAGTTTTAGTTTTTGAGGGTAATAGCTACGTATGTTGAAAAAATTAAGATATTAGACTATTTTATAATTGCAAATGGTAACGAATGTGATTAAAGGCTCTTTTCCTATGTCAAAAGTTTTAGTTTTCGAGGGTAATAGCTACGTATGTTGAAAAAATGAAGATATTAGACTATTTTATGATTGAATTTGGTAAAGAATGTGATTAAAGGCTCTTTTCCTATGTCAAAAGTTTTAGTTTTCGAGGGTAATAGCTACGTATGTTGAAAAAATGAAGATATTAGACTATTTTATGATTGCAAATGGTAAAGAATGTGATTAAAGGCTCTTTTCCTATGTCAAAAGTTTTAGTTTTTGAGGGTAATAGCTACGTATGTTGAAAAAATTAAGATATTAGACTATTTTATAATTGCAAATGGTAACGAATGTGATTAAAGGCTCTTTTCCTATGTCAAAAGTTTTAGTTTTCGAGGGTAATAGCTACGTATGTTGAAAAAATGAAGATATTAGACTATTTTATGATTGCAAATTGTAAAGAATGTGATTAAAGGCTCTTTTCCTATGTCAAAAGTTTTAGTTTTCGAGGGTAATAGCTACGTATGTTGAAAAAATGAAGATATTAGACTATTTTATAATTGCAAATGGTAAGGAATGTGAATAAAGGCTCTTTTCCTATGTCAAAAGTTTTAGTTTTCGAGGGTAATAGCTACGTATGTTGAAAAAATGAAGATATTAGACTATTTTATGATTGCAAATGGTAAAGAATGTGATTAAAGGCTCTTTTCCTATGTCAAAAGTTTTAGTTTTCGAGGGTAATAGCTAAGTAGGCTGAAAAAATGAAGATATTAGACTATTTTATGATTGCAAATGGTAAAGAATGTGATTAAAGGCTCTTTTCCTATTTCAAAAGTTTTAGTTTTCGAGGGTAATAGCTACGTATGTTGAAAAAATGAAGATATTAGACTATTTTATGATTGCACATGGTAACGAATGTGATTAAAGGCTCTTTTCCTATGTCAAAAGTTTTAGTTTTCGAGGGTAATAGCTACGTATGTTGAAAAAATGAAGATATTAGACTATTTTATGATTGAATTTGGTAAAGAATGTGATTAAAGGCTCTTTTCCTATGTCAAAAGTTTTAGTTTTCGAGGGTAATAGCTACGTATGTTGAAAAAATGAAGATATTAGACTATTTTATGATTGCAAATGGTAAAGAATGTGATTAAAGGCTCTTTTCCTATGTCAAAAGTTTTAGTTTTTGAGGGTAATAGCTACGTATGTTGAAAAAATTAAGATATTAGACTATTTTATAATTGCAAATGGTAACGAATGTGATTAAAGGCTCTTTTCCTATGTCAAAAGTTTTAGTTTTCGAGGGTAATAGCTACGTATGTTGAAAAAATGAAGATATTAGACTATTTTATGATTGCAAATTGTAAAGAATGTGATTAAAGGCTCTTTTCCTATGTCAAAAGTTTTAGTTTTCGAGGGTAATAGCTACGTATGTTGAAAAAATGAAGATATTAGACTATTTTATAATTGCAAATGGTAAGGAATGTGAATAAAGGCTCTTTTCCTATGTCAAAAGTTTTAGTTTTCGAGGGTAATAGCTACGTATGTTGAAAAAATGAAGATATTAGACTATTTTATGATTGCAAATGGTAAAGAATGTGATTAAAGGCTCTTTTCCTATGTCAAAAGTTTTAGTTTTCGAGGGTAATAGCTAAGTAGGCTGAAAAAATGAAGATATTAGACTATTTTATGATTGCAAATGGTAAAGAATGTGATTAAAGGCTCTTTTCCTATTTCAAAAGTTTTAGTTTTCGAGGGTAATAGCTACGTATGTTGAAAAAATGAAGATATTAGACTATTTTATGATTGCACATGGTAAAGAAAGTGCTTAAAGGCTCTTTTCCTATTTCAAAAGTTTTAGTTTTCGAGGGTAATAGCTACGTATGTTGAAAAAATGAAGACATTAGACTATTTTATGATTGCACATGGTAAAGAAAGTGCTTAAAGGCTCTTTTCCTATTTCAAAAGTTTTAGTTTTCGAGGGTAATAGCTACGTATGTTGAAAAAATGAAGATATTAGACTATTTTATGATTGCAAATGGTAAAGAATGTGAT